>NC_134983.1:25387500-25514595 GCF_050947335.1 Megachile rotundata
ACTCAGTCACTCAGTCACACGCGGGCGACGCGGAGAAGCCGCGCCGCCCCACTACACTCAGGAGGGCGCCCGGGAAACCGGGTCCGGATTCCCCGGTCGCCTTCTCCTCCTCAACACACGACTATCAGGCACCCCAGCGCGACGCTGCCGTTCACGCTCCGCCGCCTCCTTCAGGGACATAACCGTCTCGCTGAAGGAGACGACGGCCTTCCACTCGTTCTCGCTACTCAACATTCTCTCAACAAGCACGTTCACGCTAACATTCACACCCACCTCACACACGAGGTAGTGTCGCGGCCATGCCCAGGCCGGACACTCCTCTACCGTATGCTCAACTGAATCTGGGCCCACCCCACAATGGTGGCAGCCCGGTGACCGCTCCCTGCCGATCCGGCACAGGTACTGGGCAAAACACCCATGCCCAGTCAGCACCTGTGTGAGCCGGAACGAGAGTCGCCCGTGGCCGCGATCCATCCACTGTTCCAGGTGTGGAAGGATCGCCCCGACCGCGCGCTTCTCCGCGGCCCCGCTGGCATAAAGTTCCGCGCGCCAGCGGGAGACAGCAACGCGTCGGGCCTGGAGCCTGACCTCTTCGACGCTGGGCCCTGACAGGATACCCTCTACATCCCCGACCCGACGGAGGGCGCTTCTGTGACGGTACACGTCCGCCTCCACCTCCGCCTGGAACTTCCAGGGAATTACACCTGCCAGGACCATCGCCGACTCATACGAGATCGTGCGGTAGCCCATCGCCACCCTGATCGCCAGCCGCCGTTCCACTCTTCGCAGAACACCCTGCGATTGGCGGCTGACGGCCAGGTCGGCAGCCCAAACAGGGGCGCCGTACAGGGCCATACTCCGCACGACCCCCATATAGAGTCGACGCACCTTCTCGCTCGGACCCCTCAGGTTGGGCAATAGGCGCGCCAACGCGCCCGCAACCCGCTCCAACCTGGGGGCCAACGCGTCGAAGTGGCCATCGAACTTCCAGTGGCTGTCCAGCCGGAGTCCGAGATAGCGCATCTCGGACCCGATCTGGACCTCGACCCCGTCTACCCGGATCAGAGATCCGGCCGGAGGCGGGTCCCCACGTGTGTGGCAGAAGGCCATCACCTCGGTTTTGTGGGGAGCCACCTCCAACCCGAGCCCCCGGATCGCGGAAACAACCACCGAGGCTGCCAACTCCGCGAGGCGGCTGGTCCTCTCCCATGTACGCCCCGTTGCCAATATATGCGTGTCGTCGGCGAAGCAAGTAAGAAACACTCCCGGTGGCAACGAGGCGCACAGAGCGGGGTCGTACCCCACGAGCCACAGGAACGGCCCGACTGCCGATCCCTGAGGTACGCCCCGCTCAACCCCCCAAGTCCTCAAAGCGCCCGACCGATCGGTGCAGTGAATGGACCTCTCGCGGAGATAGTCCCCGAGTATCCTTGTTAACAAAGGAGGCACGTTAAGCCTCTCCAACCCCTCTAAAATCGCCCGGTGGGGCAGGGCGTTGAAGGCGTTCACGATATCCAAAGATATCGCAATCGCCACCCCGCCCCTGGACGTGACCGACTGCGCGATGGTGCGGACCCTGTTTATCGCATCCACCGTACTTCTCCCCTGTCGAAAACCGAACTGGCAGTCGGCCACGTCCGGACCATCTCCGGAGAGGTGCCCCACCAAACGTGACGCAATAATGCGTTCAAATATTTTGCCTATTACATCTAGCAACACGATCGGCCGGTACGCAGAAGGATCCCCATCCTTCTTGCCCTCTTTCTTAAGGAGGACCAGCCGCCCCGATTTCCATATAGATGGAAATTTTCCCTCTCGCAGGCAGGCGCTAAAGAGGCTCAACACCCTGTCCCCTAAAGATGGCAGCACCAAGGACCAGACCCGGCCCGGTATGCCGTCAGGACCCGGAGCCGTATTCCGGGCACTAGCCCGCCTGACGGCATCGACGAGCTCCCCCTCGGAGACCCCCATATCGTCGGTCCACTGAAGGTGGGCCGACGACCCAGAGCGCGCCGGGGGATTGTCATCTCCCGGAAAAAGCCGCTCCACGACGCGCTCCAGTGTCTGGGGATCGAGGCTCTCGGTTATCGGGGGGGCCCACGGTCGTAACTTGCCCATAACTAATTTATATGGGCGCCCCCACCGATCCCGCTCCAGAGAGCCGAGGAACTCGTCCCAGGACCGGTCCTTGGACTCCCGAATCGCCGTACGGTAGGCGATCACAGCCCCCCGGTATTCCTCCCAGAGGTGCTGCTCCCGCGCAGGGTCGCGGTTGCGTCTACGTCGGGCACGCTGATACTGGCGGCGCCTAGGGAGACACGCATCGCGAAGCGATGCGATCTCCGGCGTCCACCAGTATGCGGCCCGGCGCGGGTGAGGAGTGGCCCGGGGCATCGCCACGTCGCAGATGCCCTGCACTGTGTCCCGGAGCCACTCAGCTTCACCCTCGACGTCCGCGACCTCCCTGACCGGAGAAGCCGGCCAGCAAGCCACGCGGGCAGCAGCCTCCAAATAATCCGTGTCGAGCCTCTTCAGCGCCCACCTGCACGGCGGTGGGCGTCTACTCCGGCGGCACCGGGTGTCGGAGGAGAAATCTACTCTGATGTAAAGGTGGTCGCTTAATGTTTCTACCTCCTCCGCCACCCGCCAGCTCGCGACGGTACGCGCGACCGCAGGGGAAGCCCACGTGAGATCCACAATGGACTCCCCCTGGGGCCGCACGCACGTGCTCACCTGGCCCCTGTTAACCAACAGGAGGCCGTGTGCCGCCGCCCAATCCAGGGTCGCCTCGCCTCTCGCGTCCGTTCTGGAGGACCCCCATTCGCGCGCATGCGCATTGAAGTCTCCCATAATAATCACGCGTTGGGAGGGACATTGCGATACAATTTGGCCCACCCTCTCCAAAACGTCCTCGAACTCGGCGAGAGGCCAACGAGGCGGTGCGTAAACGCCCACCACCGCTATTTCACCCCACTTAACGGCCACAGCCCCCCGCCCCGCGGCTATTGCGGAACAGGGGGGTGACCCCGGCTTACCCCGCGCTATTATCGCGATTGTCGCGTCGGAGCCCCCCGCATCCGCGAACCAGTGAGGCTGGTCCGGGACACGGTAGGGCTCCGCTACCACCCCTAGAGAACAGTCCCACTCGGCGAGGGTGTGGAGCAGTAGGTCCTGCGCCCCCGCCGAGTGGTTCACATTTGACTGTAGTATGGGGCTCAATGGCCCCATCACGCGGTCCCTTCCCCAGCCACCTCCATGGCGTCCTCTTGCTGCGGCTCAGTTTGAGCCCTTTCCGCATCCGCGTTCGCGTTGATCACCCCCGTTGGAGCATTACCGGAAGCTTCCCCCCTTTCTTGTGCGGTGTTGTTACCGCCCCTCTTCTTCTTCTTTGACGGGGCGGGCGCACAGTCCGCCGTCCCCAGCCTATGAGCTGCTGGCCGTCCCAGGTCCGCGCAAAGGGGACAATTAAGCTTCCCGGTGCACTGCGCCGCTATGTGGTCCGTTCCCCCGCAGGCGAAGCACCGGCCCTTTCTGACTACTTCGCTGTCACACTGCGCAGCCACGTGACCCCTCTGCAAACATCGGAAGCAATGCTTCGGCCGGGCTTCCAATATGTCTACCCTCGCGGATGACCACCCAACAGTAATCCGCCTGGCGGCTTCGGCCTTCCTGGCCACTGCAACTGGGCACTTGACCCACACCGTTCCCATTGACGTGGGGGACCTTCTGATACTGCCAACTTTCAGTTCGTCCGCTCTAACTCCCCCGAGTGTGGCCAGTGCCTCCGCAACATCCTTTGGCTCGATCGAATCGTCGAGCCCAAGCAGACGAATTTCGGCCGTCTGCACGGGGTTGGCCACCCTGACCTTAGCCTCGTCAAAGGCTCCCCTTAGCTTGTTGGCCAGATTTTCCGCCTTCTTCTTCGACTCCTCACCAGGTATTCCCAGTATCAGTCCTCCTGTCGCCGCCTTCCGTATGCGAAACTCTTTGATCTGCATCTGTTCCAGCTGCTTCCTATCGACGGTCTCCATCGCCTTTTTGATTACCTGGGAGTAGGTCGTGTCACTCCCAGGCATCACCGTTAAAGTCACTGCCGCTGCCCTCGGTGGTCTCGGCACTTTGGGCTTATTCGTCGCCGCTGCAGCCGGTTTGCTTTTACTGGATCCCGCTGTGTTGATCCCGGCTTTCCCCTTGCTGGGTGGTGTCGGTCGTTTCACCGATTTCTCCCCTTCGCTAATTTGGGCCTTCTTCTGCTCCCGCCTTGCCTTGCGTCCCAACACCGTGGCCCACGTCTCCCCTTGGGGGGCGGGAGCCGGTTGCGGATTTGGCGGGCTGTCCTGACCCACCTCCTGTCTTGGGCGCGCCACTTGCTTGCGAGCCCCCGATGCCGCTCGTGATGGTGCCTTCCCGATTCTCTCCTGGTTAGGCCCAGGCTTTGTCGGTCCCGACCTCTCCTTCCTTACCTCCGCGGTAAGTTCATCCACTTTTCGGATGAGCGCGGCTACCACTAGCTGCAGCCCCGATTCTGCTGGCTCCTCCCGCCGCCTCTCCGCCGGAGTCTGCAACGGCCCCTGTTCCCGGCTGGTCTCAACCGGCTCCATCACCGCCGGTGTCTCCTCAGGCGCCAACTGCGCCTCCGCTTTCTGCTCCATGTTTGTCTCCACCGGCGGCAACTCTTCTCTCGCCGGTGGCAGGGCGGCCACTGGTGCGTCCGTCCCAACCGCGCTTATCTGCCTGCGTTTGGCCTGCTCTCTCTCTGAGGAGGACGATGAGAGCCTCCTCCTCGTCCCAGCTCTCCTTGTCGTAGCCACGGCGGCGGTGGAGCCAGAGGCAGCTGTTGCCGCCCCCCTGCGCAGCTCCTGCATCTGCCGCTGCAATGCTGCCAGCTCCGTTGCCATTTGCCGACGTTGCTCTTCGGCTTCACGGAGCTGTCGTCTAAGGACCTCCATTTCCTCGTCCTTGTCCGTGGGTTCTTGAACGCCGCTGGACGCGGGCCGCTTGGCCAACTCGGCCGTAAACGCTTCTATTGTGTTAGAAGCGACTCGCAGGGCTCGGACGTTAGTCCCTTTGAGATTTTGAGAGCATGAGGCCACTCGCCTTATGAGGTCGGCGTTTTTGAGCATCTCGGCGAATAAATCCGCCGAGGGCAGCCAGCGTGCCGCGCGCGACAACTCTTCAACGTCGGGCAGAGGCTTACTCGAGCGACTGGGGCCCGGCGCCGGAATCGACTCGTCGAATGCTCTCATTTCCCTGTCCAATTGCAGCGATCTCCTCTTCGCCTCGTTGAGGCGTTCCTGGGCTTCTGCCCGGCCCACATATTCTCCCGTCGTGGGAGGGCGTCCCCTCTGCCGCACCGGCTTATTCTTGGTCAGCGGCGCCAGGTCCACTGAAATTACAGACGAGTCCGATCCACTGTCCTCGTCCACGTCCACGTCTCTGCGCCTTACCACGGCGCGCGCCTGAGCCTTTTGTTTCGGGGCCACCGACCGTTCCACGTCTTCACCCAGACGCAGCGCAGACCTATCTCTTGATCCGCTCTCCTTCTTCTGGCCGGTATCCATCCGTCGTCTGGTACTTCTCCATTCCGAATCAGACGATTCGCCGCCGGAGTTGGCCGTAGCGGCACTTGGCCCGGTGGACGGGCCCGACTCTTCGACGTCAATCCTGGGTAACGAGACGCTCCTGATCTTCATAGGCGTCCTCAGGATGTCCGTGCACCGCACGATCGGCAGGTTGGTCGGTACCGCCGAATGCCTCCCTTTGTCATCGACCTCCCTCTTCTTCTCCTCGCTTCTTTCGTGTTTTTGGCCGTTTTTTGCGCTGTCGGCCACAGCGGAAGTTAAAGTTGATAAATGTGACAAATCCATGCTGAATCCCACGAGAGGGGTCGGAAAAGAGGTCACCCCGGGCAGAGCCGCCTTACCCGGGGAAGCCGTTGAATACTCGGGGGGGCCGGCAGGTACCCCCGAGGGAACCGTTCGAGACTGTCCTGTTTTACGTCCGGACAGCCACGCAACTCTCGGCACGGTTGCCTGTACACCTTAGTTTCGGACGAACTCGCTCGCCCCCGCCGCCCTCGTTTTCACCCCTCGGCTCGAGCCTTGCCGGCTTGGGAGGCCCTACCAGGGTCCGAAGACCCCGCCGGCATCGCCTCTCGCTTCATCGGGCCTACTTGACGACGACGGGAGCACCCCTTTTATGCGGACTCATACCGCAAGGCAGGGGATACCGTGGCCGTATTCCGCCCCGCGAACCACACAGCGGATTTTTTATAGAGGTTTACTCCTCACGGGCCAGCCGGTTAAGGCAAGCCCCCCGTTCCTGCGAAACATGACCACAGGCTTACGGTGTGAGCATGAGCCCCCCCAAACTGGGGGACCCGCCGTTCTCCCGTTAGCATAGAGGCCCTCACCCTTGGGAAGCCAATCGCCGAAGCAATTGACTTCCGAAGAGCGTAGAGTGCCTCTATCCCAGCGAACACCACGTGGAGGTGGGAGATCCGACTTGTGCCACCCCGGCACCAGTTCGTCCGCCGCCCCGCCAACCTAACCTTTTTTTTTTTTTTTTTTTTTTTTACGAGGGGAAATCTTCATAGACACCCCCACTCCTCGGGGGAGGAGCGGGGGTAGTGTCAGATTCCTACTGACTAAAACCCCTCGGTGGTTCCCACCCCGTCGGCGTGGACGACCGAGGCGATCATCATCTACTTGCAACCTCGGCCGTCCCCGCTGGCGCTAAGGCGCCGCGCCTCGAAATCATTTCAGGAATGATTCCCACCCCTGTGCCTAATGCACCGAGTCGGCCACGTAACCACGCCGCAGCCGACTCGCCCCCGGCCGCTTTCAGTGGGACTCCGAGCCCCCGCTCGAAGCCCCTGCGGCCCTGACAGACACCTGCCGTGGATGCTGGTTAGGTGTCTGCCAGACAACTCCCCGAACGGCGCAGCCCCGTGGGACTACACCCTCCTGTCCTCCTGTTGTTGAGGACGGCCGCGATTGGGCGTCTTCTGTACCGGCGTCGGACGTCTCCTTGGCTTGGGAGCGCACCCGCGGGCTCCCAGTCTATGATCCGCCGGTCGACCCAAATCGCGGCATAACGGGCACTGGCTCTTCTCCGCACTACAGGTCTTTGCGACATGTCCTTCCTCTCCGCATTTATAACATTTGTGCGACCGATCTTCTTGTTGGTCGCACACTGCGGCGGCATGCCCCCTATGCAGGCACTTGAAGCAATGCATAGGGCGATGTGGCAGCACTACAATCCTCGCCGAGGTCCATCCCACCCTGACTTTGCCGGCTTCCTCAATCTTGCGTCCGGTTTCAAGGGGACACCTCAGCCAGAGGGTCCCCAGACTCCTGGGCGTCCGCTTGATTTGTCCAACCTGGATATCACCAGGTGGACACTCGCCAATCTCGGCCAGCGCCTTCTGGACGTCTTCGCTCGTCGCCGCATCGTCCAGCCCGAGGACGCGCATGTCCACGGTCCTGGTGGGCTGGTGGAACTTCACCTCCGAGCCTTCGAACGCCGGCTTGAGCCGACGGAGGAGTTCTGTCACCTTTGTCTGACCACCGGGTCCTGGGACTCCCAGGATCATGCCCCCGGTGGCCGACTTTTTCACCTTGAACTCTGTGATACCGATCTCTTGAATTTCCGTGGAGGGGACCGTCTCCACGGCTTTCTTCATCGCCTCAGAATAAGTTGTTTTCCCACCTTTCGGGATGGTTAAAGTTAGGGCAGCCATCTGAGGGACCCTCGGCACTTGTACCTTCTTGGGTGCAGGTTTCTTCTTCGGCGGCTTCTTCGTCGTAGGCCGACTAATCGCCGCTGCGGTCGGCGTAGCTTCACCTGCTGCGGCCGCCGTCTGCTGCCTCTGCGTCCTCTTCGCCTTTCGGCCGACCACGGTCGCCCAGGTCTCCGAGGCCGGGGCTGTTGCCGTCTTCGGCTGCATACGCTGCTGCCTTGCCTGAGGTGGCGCTGGAGTAGCGTCCCTCGTCTCTCCTCTTCGTCCCTGTGAGGGAGGCTGTTGGGGTAGGGCGGTCGCCTGGCCCTTCCCGCGCCGGACCTCCTCCGCAAGGTCCTTCACCGTCGCCGCCAAGGTGGTCACCAGATTGGTCAAGTTTTCGACCTCCTTGTTCCTTGGCGGCACTTCCTCTCTCCGTTCTTCCACTAGTGGGAGAACCGGTTCCGCCTCGATGCAGGGCTCCGGTGATGTTGGCAGGGGCTGCGCCACTGCCTCCGTTGCCCTCCTCTTCATTTGCTCTTCCTCGATCGGGGAAGAGCATTGGCTCGCCCTCCTCTTCCGTGGAGGCGTCGGCTCCGACTCCATCAGACGTGCTGGAGAGGGAGGGCAAATAGCCACCGGGGTTGCCCTCTCCATCAGCTGCGTTCGCAGATCTTCAATCTGCCTCTTCATTTCTTCTGTCTCCTTTCGGAGACTATCCACATTCTTCTGCAGGCGCTCCTTGTTCATTTCTGACATGGCCAGCGCCTGCCGCAGCTCCGTGATCTGCACGGCGTCGCTGCCCTCCGACTCTGGCCTCTTACCAAGTTCTACGGCATATGCTTGTATCGCATTGGCCGATACACGTAGGTCACGGACGGAGGTACCCTTTAAGTTGCGGGAAGCCGCCGCCACACGCCGGACACTGTCCGCGTACCTCAGCATCTCGGCTACCAAGTCTGGGCGTGGTAGCCGCTTCGCCTCCATCATCAGATCGAACACCTCTGGTAATGGCGCGGATGACCTGGACGGCGGTGGGACCTCCGTCGTCGGGTCCAAGGCGTGCCGCTCCCTAAGGAGCTCCAATTCTTCTCGAAGCGCCTTATTATGGCGCTCCTTAGCCGCCGCTAAGCCGACGTACTCGCCGGTACTTGGCGGGCGTCCTCTTCGCTCTACCCGAGGAGAGCCGCTCCTCTCGGTCCAATCGATATCTATGGACACTTCCGAGATGTCCGAATCGCTGTCGTCCTCGGCCGCGCGGCTGGTTCGCGACAATGGCCGTCGCTTGGGGGCAGGGGCAAGGAAGGTTCCAGCCTGTTGCTGGCGTTTCCTCTCCTCCCATTTCCTCCTCGCAAACTTCTCGTTCTCGGTGTAGTGATCGGAGTCCGTAGTGCAGGGTGTCTGCTCCGCACTACTGCCACACCCGTCCCCTTTGGGGATCTTATCTATAACGTCGCGGGTGCGACTTAAACGCCCGATTGACGGTGCCGGGGTACTGCATCTCACCACCGGAATTGACACGATGGACTGAAGTTGTCCCGCCCCGATCTGCTTCTTCTCCTCGCCCAAAGCCGTCTCCCTTGGTTGGCCGGTTTTTGAGTTGCCGGCCACAACGTTTGGTTTTTTAGAATTCAGGTCTGCCATACTGATCCCACGAGTATGGTCGGAAAGAACGTCACCCCGGGCAGAGCCGCCATACCCGGGGAAGCCTAGCTACTCGGGGGGATCGGCAGGTGCCCCCGAGGGAACCGTTAGAGACTGCCCAGTTTAACGTCCCGGCAGCCATGCAACTCTCGGCACGGTTGCCTGCACACCTTAGTTTGGGACGACCCCCCGAACCCCAATCGCCCCCTTTTCGATCCTCCGTGCGAACCTGTCCGGCATGGTAGTACCTGCCAGGGTCCGGAGACCCCGCCGGCGTAGCCTCGCACATCATAGGAACTACTTCAGGAGCGACCCCCTTTTATGAGGACTCATACCTCAGGCAGGGGATACCGTGGCCGTATTCCGCCCCGCGACCACACAGCGGATTTTTTATAGAGGTTTACTCCTCGCGGGGCCAGCCGGTTAAGGCAAGCCCCCCCGTTCCTGCGAGACATGACCACAGGCTTACGGTGTGAGCATAGGCCCCCCACTGGGGACCCGCCGTTCTCCCGTTAGCATAGAGGCCCTCGGCCTTGGGTGGCCAATCACCGAAATGATCGACCACCGAAGGCGCAGTTCCTCTATCCCAGCGAACACCACGTGGAGGTGGGAGATCCGACTTGTGCCACCCCGGCACCAGTTCGTCCGCCCGCCAACCTTTTTTTTTTTTTTTTTTTTTTTTTTTTTTTTACGAGGGGAAATCTTCATAGACACCCCCACTCCTCGGGGGAGGAGCGGGGGTAGTGTCAGATTCCTACTGACTAAAACCCCTCGGTGGTTCCCACCCCGTCGGTGTGGACGACCGAGGCGATCATCATCTACTTGCAACCTCGGCCGTCCCCGCTGGCGCTCAGGCGCCGCGCCTCGAAACTATTCAGGAATAGTTCCCACCCCTGTGCCTAATGCACCGAGTCGGCCACGTAACCACGCCGCAGCCGACTCGCCCCCGGCCGCTTTCGGTGGGACTCCGAGCCCCCGCTCGAAGCCCCTGCGGCCCTGACAGACACCTGCCGTGGATGCTGGTTAGGTGTCTGCCAGACAACTCCCCGAACGGTGCAGCCCCGTGGGACTACACCCTCCTGTCCTCTTGTTGAGGACGGCCGCGACTGGCATTCGTCTTCGGTGCCGGCCTGACTGGACGTCTTGGTTTTGGGGCGCACCCGCGCGCCCCCAGTCGGTGGTTCGCCGGCCTGCCCAGATCGCGGCAGAGCGGGCACTGGCTTCCTTCTGAAGAACACTGTTTAGCAGTGTGCCCTTCTTCACCGCACTTATAACATTTGTGCGACCGGTCTTCTTCCTGGTCGCACATCGCGGCTGCATGCCCCTTGTGCAGGCACTTAAAACAGTACATGGCACGATGGGGCAGCACTACAATTCTTGCCGTAGTCCATCCTACACGGACCTTCCCAGCTTTCTCCAGCAGCCTCCCTGCTTCTTGGGGACACCTCAACCAGACTGTCCCCAGGCTTTTGGGCGTCCTCTTGATCTGCCCGACCTGGATACTCTCAGGCGGGCATTGTCCTACTTCGGCCAGGGCGGCCTTGACTTCGTCCTCAGTTGCGGCGTCGTCGAGGCCGAGGACGCGCATCTCCACAGTCCTCGTAGGCTGACGAAACCGCACCTCTGACCCCTCGAATGCTGGCTGCAACCGACGGACCAGTTCCGCAACCTTCTGGTGTCCATCGGGGCCTGGAACACGCAGGATCATGCCCCCGGTGGCCGACTTCTTCGTCTTAAACTCGACGATGCCAATCTCCTGCAGTTGGGCGGCGGGCACGGTCTCCACCGCCTTCCGCATGGCTTCCGAGTATGACGTCTTCCCACCCCTAGGAATGGTCAGGGTGAGAGCCGCCATCTCGTGGGCCTTCGGCACTTGCGCTTTCTTCGGCGCGGGCTTCCTCTTCTGCGGCTTCGGCTTTGGGTTGGCCCTCGCAGTTGCCGCTGCAGGTGGCGCAGTCTCCACGGCTGCTGCTGCCTGCTTTTTCTGCTGCCTCTTGGCCCTTCGGCCAACTACCGTTGCCCAGGTCTCCGCGGTTGGGGCAACAGGCGCCTTCGGCCTCTCTTGCTGGGGGGGAGGGGGTGGTGCACCAGCACTCCTCTCTCTTCTTCTTCCCTGGCTAGGGACCTCTGGCGGCCGGGTGGCACCCTGGCCTTTCCCGCCGCCGCGCACCTCTTCTGTGAGGTCCTTCACCATAGCAGCCAGGCTGGTGACAAGGCTGGTGAGCTGTTGCACCTCCTTGCTCCTGGGCGGCTCCTCTTCACGGCGCTCCTCCACGTGTGGGGTCACCAACTCCGTCTCGGGGCAGGGCTCCGGCTCGGGGCAGGGCTCCGGTGATACAAGCGGGGTCACCGGCTCTGTTTCCATGGCCCTCCTCTTCAGCCCTTCCTCCTCGATGGGAGACGAGGGGGACGAGCGCTGACTTGCCCTTCTCTTGCGAGGGGGCGTTGGCTCCTGCACCATCGGGTGTGGCGGGGAGGGTGGGCATACAACGACCGGAGCTGTCCACTCCGCCAACTCTCTCCTTAGATCTTCGATCTGCCGTTTCATATCTTCAGTCTCCTTGCGGAGACTATCCATGCTCCTCTGGAGGCGCTCCTTATTCGCCTCCGACATGGCGAGTGCCTGCCGCAGCTCGGTGATCTGAACGGCATCCCCGCCCTCAGACTCCGGTCTTTTGCCGAGCTCCACTGCATACGCCTGTATGGCGTCGGCAGACACCCGCAGTTCCCTGACGGAGGTTCCCTTCAAATTGCGGGAAGCCGCCGCCACTCGTCGTACGCCATCCGCGTGCCTCAGCATTTCTGCTACGAGGTCCGGGCGAGGTAACCTCTTCGCCTCCATCATGAGGTCGATCATCTCCGGCAGGGGCTTCGAGGACCTGTGCGGCTGTGGGACATCGTTGGCCGGATCCATCGCCCTTCGTTCCCTAAGGAGCTCTCTCTCTTCTCGGAGCGCCTTGTTGTGGCGCTCCTTGGCCTCCGCCAAGCCGACGTACTCGCCCGTACTTGGCGGCCGTCCTCTTCTTTCAACGCGTGGTGAGACGCTCCTGTCCGACCAATCCACATCGATGGACACCTCGGAAATGTCGCTTCCACTGTCCTCATCCGCGACGACGACTCTCTCTCCTCGCGACGATGGTCGCCGCTTCGGGGCCGGAGTAGCGAAAGTAGCAGCCTCCTGCTGGCTACGTCTCTCCGCCCACTTCTGCCTCGCGAATTTCTCGTAGGCCGTGTCCGGCCTATCTGAATCCGAGGTGCAAGGCGTCTGCTCGGCGCTGCTTCCGCAGCCATCACCCCTCCGAGGAACGCTCTCGATGACGTCGCGCGTACTTCGCAAACGCCCTACCGACGGAGCGGGCGTATTACATCTCACCACCGGGATGGTTACGGTGGCCATGCCGCTGGTGCTCGGCATGCTTTGCGCGTCCTTCTTTCCACGCTCCTCTCGAACCCCCTTCTTCTCTTGAGTTTGGCCGCTTTTAGCGTTGGCGGCCACAACGTTGGGTTTGTTTTTGTTCGAATCTTCCATGTTAGTCCCACGAGGAAGGTCGGAAATGAAGTCACCCCGGGCAGAGCCGCCATACCCGGGGAAGCCTAACTACTCGGGGGGATCGGCAGGTGCCCCCGAGGGAACCGTTAGAGACTGCCCAGTTTAACGTCCCGGCAGCCACGCAACTCTCGGCACGGTTGCCTGCACACCTTAGTTTGGGACGACCCCCCGAACCCCAATCGCCCCCTTTTCGATCCTCCGTGCGAACCTGTCCGGCATGGTAGTACCTGCCAGGGTCCGGAGACCCAGCCGACATAGCCTCGACACATCATCGGACCTACTTCAGGAGCGACCCCCTTTTATGAGGACTCATACCTCAGGCAGGGGATACCGTGGCCGTATTCCGCCCCGCGGCCACACAGCGGATTTTTTATAGAGGTTTACTCCTCGCGGGGCCAGCCGGTTAAGGCAAGCCCCCCCGTTCCTGCGAAACGTGACCACAGGCTTACGGTGTGAGCATAGGCCCCCCACTGGGGACCCGCCGTTCTCCCGTTAGCATAGAGGCCCTCACCCTTGGGAAGCCAATCGCCGAAGCAATTGACTTCCGAAGAGCGTAGAGTGCCTCTATCCCAGCGAACACCACGTGGAGGTGGGAGATCCGACTTGTGCCACCCCGGCACCAGTTCGTCCGCCCCGCCCGCCAACCTTTTTTTTTTTTTTTTTTTTTTTACGAGGGGAAATCTTCATAGACACCCCCACTCCCCGGGGGAGGAGCGGGGGCAGTGTGAGATTCTTACTCACTAAAACCCCTCGGTGATGCCCACCCTCTACGGCTTTGACGGGTGATGGGACCCGACGCACAAAACGGCGCCACCACCCGCCAGCCGATTTGCGCTATTAGCGCCCAACTCGTGTGGGGGGAGAAGCCCCCCACACTACAAGAATGAAAACCAACCCCCAAATTTCCGAGTCGACGACGTCATCACGCCCGCCGTCGACTCGACCCCGCGGCCGCGTGCAATGGAGTCATGGGCCCCCGCCCATGACCCCTGCGGCCATGACCCACCCCGAGGTAAGCAAGTCCGGAAAACCCACCCCAGAGCGGTCATACCCCAAAATACGGAGGGCGGCTAACCGGCGTCGAGGAGGTCGACGCCGCCCCGCAGCTCCACAACCCGCGACTTAATCTAAACATGCACACCCATCACACGCACACACACATACATACACATTCACTCAGTCACTCATTCACACGCGGGCGACGCGGAGAGGCCGCGCCGCCCCACTACACTCAGGAGGGCGCCCGGGAAACCGGGTCCGGATTCCCCGGTCGCCTTCTCCTCCTCAACACACGACTATCAGGCACCCCAGCGCGACGCTGCCGTTCACGCTCCGCCGCCTCCTTCAGGGACATAACCGTCTCGCTGAAGGAGACGACGGCCTTCCACTCGTTCTCACTACTCAACATTCTCTCAACAAGCACATTCACGCTTACATTCACACCCACCTCGCACTCGAGGTAGTGTCGCGGCCATGCCCAGGCCGGACACTCCTCTACTGTGTGTTCCACAGTATCTGGGCCCACCCCACAATGGTGGCAGCCCGGTGAATGCTCCCTGCCGATCCGGCACAGGTACTGGGCAAAACACCCATGCCCAGTCAGCACCTGTGTGAGCCGGAACGAGAGCCGCCCGTGGCCGCGATCCATCCACTGTTCCAGGTGTGGAAGGATCGCCCCGACAGCGCGCTTCTCCGCGGCCCCGCTGGCATAGAGTTCCGCGCGCCAGCGGGAGACAGCAACGCGTCGGGCCTGGAGCCTGACCTCTTCGACGCTGGGCCCTGACAGGATACCCTCTACATCCCCGACCCGACGGAGGGCGCTTCGGTGCCGGTACACGTCCGCCTCCACCTCCGCCTGGAACTTCCAGGGAATTACACCTGCCAGGACCATCGCCGACTCATACGAGATCGTGCGGTAGCCCATCGCCACCCTGATCGCCAGCCGCCGTTCCACTCTTCGCAGAACACCCTGCGAGTGGCGGCTGACGGCCAGGTCGGCAGCCCAAACTGGGGCGCCGTACAGGGCCATACTCCGCACGACCCCCATATAGAGTCGACGCACCTTCTCGCTCGGACCCCTCAGGTTGGGCAATAGGCGCGCCAACGCGCCCGCAACCCGCTCCAACCTGGGGGCCAACGCGTCGAAGTGGCCATCGAACTTCCAGTGGCTGTCCAGTCGGAGTCCGAGATAGCGCATCTCGGACCCGATCTGGACCTCGACCCCGTCTACCCGGATCAGAGATCCGGCCGGAGGCGGGTCCCCACGTGTGTGGCAGAAGGCCATCACCTCGGTTTTGTGGGGAGCCACCTCCAACCCGAGCCCCCGGATCGCGGAAACAACCACCGAGGCTGCCAACTCCGCGAGGCGGCTGGTCCTCTCCCATGTACGCCCCGTTGCCAATATATGCGTATCGTCTGCGAAACACGTAATAAACACTCCCGGTGGCAACGGGGCGCACAGAGCGGGGTCGTACCCCACGAGCCACAGGAACGGCCCGACTGCCGATCCCTGAGGCACGCCCCGCTCAACTCCCCAAGTACGCAAAGCGCCCGACCGATCCGTGCAATGAATGGACCTCTCCCGGAGATAGTCCCCGAGTATCCGCGTTAACAAAGGAGGCACGTTAAGCCTCTCGAGACCATCCATTATCACCCGGTGGGGCAGGGTGTTGAAGGCATTTACGATATCCAGAGATATCGCAATCGCCACCCCGCCCCTGGACGTGACCGACTGCGCGATGGCGCGGACCCTACCCACCGCGTCCACCGTACTTCGCCCCCTACGAAAACCGAACTGGCAGTCGGCCACGTCCGGACCATCTCCGGAGAGGTGCCCCACCAAACGCGACGCAATGATGCGTTCAAATATCTTCCCGACGACGTCTAGAAGCACGATCGGCCGGTACGCCGAGGGATCCCCATCCCTTTTCCCCTCCTTCTTAAGGAGGACCAGCCGCCCCGATTTCCAAATACTTGGAAATTTGCCCTCTCGCAGGCAGGCGCTAAAGAGGCTCAACATCCTCTCTCCCAAGAATGGGAGCACCAAGGACCAGACCCGGCCCGGTATGCCGTCAGGACCCGGAGCCGTATTCCGGGCACTTGCCCGCCTGACGGCATCGACGAGCTCCCCCTCGGAGACCCCCATATCGTCGGTCCACTGAAGGTGGGCCGACGACCCGGAGCGCGTCAAGGGACTATCATCCCGCGGAAACAACGTTTCCACGACGCGCCCCAGTGTCTGGGGGTCGAGGCTCTCAGTTATCGGGGGGGCCCACGGTCTCAATTTCCCCATCACTAATTTATAGGGGCGCCCCCACCGATCCCGCTCCAGAGAGCCGAGGAACTCGTCCCAGGACCGGTCCTTGGACTCCCGAATTGCCGTGCGATAGGCAACTACCGCGCCTCTATAGTCGTCCCAGAGGAGCTGCTCCCGCGCAGGGTCGCGGTTGCGTCTACGCCGGGCGCGCTGATACTGGCGGCGCCTAGGGAGACACGCATCGCGAAGCGATGCGATCTCCGGCGTCCACCAGTATGCGGCCCGGCGCGGGTGAGGAGTGGCCCGGGGCATCGCCACGTCGCAGATGCCCTGCACTGTGTCCCGGAGCCACTCGGCTTCACCCTCGACGTCCGCGACCTCCCTGACCGGAGAAGCCGGCCAGCAAGCCACGCGGGCAGCAGCCTCCAAATAATCCGTGTCGAGCCTCTTCAGCGCCCACCTGCACGGCGGTGGGCGTCTACTCCGGCGGCACCGGGCGTCGGAGGAGAAATCTACTCTAATATAAAGGTGGTCGCTCAATGTCTCTACTTCCTCCGCCACCCGCCAGCTCGCGACGGTACGCGCGACCGCAGGGGAAGCCCACGTGAGATCCACAATGGACTCCCCCTGGGGCCGCACGCACGTGCTCACCTGGCCCCTGTTAACCAACAGGAGGCCGTGTGCCGCCGCCCAATCCAGGGTCGCCTCGCCTCTCGCGTCCGTTCTGGAGGACCCCCATTCACGCGCGTGAGCATTAAAATCCCCCATAATAAGTACGCGTTGGGAGGGACATTGCGCGACAATTTGTCCCACCCTCTCCAAAACTTCCTCGAACTCGGCGAGAGGCCAACGAGGCGGTGCATAGACACCCACCACCGCTGTTTCACCCCATTTAACGGCCACCGCCCCCCGCCCCGCGGCTATTGCGGAACAGGGGGGTGACCCCGGTTTAGCCCTCACCACTATCGCGATAGTCGCGTCGGAGCCCCCCGCATCCGCGAACCAGTGAGGCTGGTCCGGGACACGGTAGGGCTCCGCTACCACCCCCAACGGACTATCCCACTCGGCGAGGGTGTGGAGCAGTAGGTCCTGCGCCCCCGCCGAGTGGTTCACATTTGCCTGGAGTATAGGGCTCAATGGCCCCATCACGCAGTAACTTCCCCAGCCACCTCCATGGCGTCCTCGCTCTGAGACTCACAAACCGTCTCCTCAGTAACCCTCGTCTCCGCCGGGTCTTCCGTCGCGTTCCCCGTGGCTTCCCCTGTCTCGCGAACTTTCTCGCCCTGCTTCCTCTTCCTTTTAGATGGGGCCGGCGCGCAATCTGCCGTGCCCAGTCTATGCGCCGCCGGCCTGCCCAGGTCCGAACAGAGCGGACAATTAAGTTTGGCCGTGCACCGTGCCGCGATGTGGTCCGTGGCCCCACATGCAAAACACCGCCCTTTCCTGTCGACTTCGCTGTCGCACTGCGCCGCAACGTGTCCTTTTTGTAGACACCGGAAGCAGTGCTTCGGCCTTGCCTCCAATATGTCAACCCTTGCAGATGACCAGCCTATCGTGATTCTTCTGGAGGCTTCGGCCTTCCTGGCCACTGCAACCGGGCATTTCACCCACACGGTGCCCATAGCCCTAGGAGACCTCTTGATATTACCCACTTTAACTTCTTCGGGTCTAACTGCTCCCAATGTGGCCAGCGCCTCCGCCACGTCCTTGGGCTCGATGGAATCGTCGAGCCCAAGTAAGCGTATTTCCGCCGTCTGGACCGGGCTGGCCACTTTCACCTCTTTCTCGTCGAAAGCGCTCTTCAACTTTTCCGCCAACTTCTCGGCCTTTCCTCTCGATTGTTCCCCGGGGATGCCGAGGATCAATCCACCTGTAGCTGCTTTTCGTAGGCGGAACTCTTTAATGTCCAGCTTCGCGAGCTCCTCCTTGCTGACGGTCTCCATCGCAGTTTTTATCACTTGCGAGTATGTCTTCTCGCCTCCCGGCAGCACCGTCAATGTGACGGCCGCCGTCCTCGGCGGCCGAGGGACTCGCGGCTTAGTCGCTGCGGCCGGCTTAGCTGGTACTGCGCCGGTGCTCTTCTTCGCCGTCTTCCCGGCGTTCTGCTGCTTGGGCCCGTTGGATGGCCCTGCTTTGTCGGCGGCCTGCGTCTTCCTCGCCTCCCGCCTTGCCTTGCGGCCCACCACTGTCGCCCATGTCTCTCCTGTTGGGGCGGGCGGGGGTGGCGGGTTAGCCGGTCCTGCTTCTTGGCTGGGGCGCGTCCCGGGTTTACGCGCCGCAGAAGACCTCCTCGAGGGTGGTTTGTTCTTCTCCCCTCCACCTGCCACGGCCCGGGGCCTGACGGCCTTTCCACCTCGAACCTCCGCGGTCAGCTCTTCCACTCTTCTGATAAGGGTGGCAACGACAGTCTCCAGGCCCGCTTTCTGCCTCGTCTCTGTCGGTTTGTCGGCCGCCACCGGCCTCTTTTCGACCTTTGTCATCTCCGCAGCTACCAACGGCCCCTGCGGCTCCCACTGATCCCTCGTCGATTGCTCCCCCATTTCGACTTCGATCGACGGTGGCGGTTGTTCTTCCGCCGGCTCATAATTAACTACCGTCGGTGTGGGCGCTTCAGCCCCGACGGCGCACATCTGCCTTCTCTTCGCGTCCTCACGCTCCGAGGAAGACGACGACAGACGCCTTCTGGTTCCCGCCCTCCTTCCGAGCGTTGGCGCAGCGGGACCATGCGATTCCTTCCGCAACTCCGCGATCTCCTTCTTCAGAGCAGCCAATTCCGCGGCCATCTGTTTCCGCTGCTCTTCAGCTTCGCGCAGCTGCCTCCTCAGGGCCTCCATCACGACGTCTCCGTCTTCGCGCTGGTCCGCGTCACTCGACGTAGGCCGCTTCGCGAGCTCGGTCGCGTACGCCTCGATAACATTAGTCGCTACTCGCAGGCTCCGGACGGATGTCCCCTTCAAGTTCTGCGAATGCGCGGCCACTCTCCTGATCTCATCTGCCCGCCTGAGCATCTCGGCGTAGAGGTCCGCGGACGGCAGCTGACGAGCCTCCCGCGACAACTCCACTACCTCCACCATGGGTTTACTACCCCTGCTGGGCCCCGGTGGTGGGACGGACGTGTCGAGCGCTCTGAGCTCCCTGTCGAGCTCCAGCGACCTCCTCTTGGCCTCGTTAAGGCGCTCTTGTGCCTGCGCCCTTCCCACATAATCCCCCGTCGTAGGAGGTCTTCCCCTCCTTTCGATCCGGCCACTGGTCGTCGGCTTGAAGTCCACCGAGATGACCGACGAGTCAGAGCCCGACTCCTCTTCTCCATCATCTTTGCCGCGCTTCCGCCTGGCTCGCGCCTTGGCTTTCGGGACGACCGACACTTCCACGCCGTCTCCGATCCTTACCGCGGACCTCTCCCGCGCACCTCTCTCCAGCCGACGGGTAATCGCTCTGGCCTGCCTTGTGGCTCTCCGCTCGGACCCCGACGACTCCCCGCCCGAGTTGCGGGGGGTGCTGTCCGCTGTTGAGGGCCCTTGTGTCGTGCCCGGCTCCAGTTCGACTTTTGGCAAGGACACACTCCTGATTATTTTTACGGGCGTCTTCAATATATCCGTGCACCGCACGATCGGCCGGTTGGTGGTAACCGCCGTAGACCTCCCCTTGTCCTCCACCTCTCTCCTCTTCTCCTCGCTTACGGTTGTTTGGCCGTTTTTAAAGCTGTCGGCCACAGCTGAGTTGGATTTTGAGTCAGAACAATTCATACTTGATCCCACGAGAGGGGTCGGAAGGGAAGTCGCCCCGGGCAGAGCCGCCATACCCGGGGAAGCCGTTGAATACTCGGGGGGGCCGGCAGGTACCCCCGAGGGAACCGTTCGAGACCGCCCTGTTTTACGCCTGGGCGGCCACGCAATTCTCGGCACGGTTGCCTGTACACCTTAATTTCAGGCGTCCTCACTCGCCCCCGCCGCCCCCGTTTTCACCCCTCAGCGTAAGCCTTGCCGGCTTGGGAGGCCCTACCAGGGTCCGAAGACCCCGCCGGCATCGCCTCACGCCTCACAGGGACTACTTAAAGACGACGGGAGCACCCCTTTTATGCGGACTCATACCGCAAGGCAGGGGATACCGTGGCCGTATTCCGCCCCGCGAACCACACAGCGGATTTTTTATAGAGGTTTACTCCTCGCGAGCCAGCCGGTTAAGGCAAGCTCCCCGTTCCTGCAAAACATGACTACAGGCTTACGGTGTGAGCATAGGCCCCCCACTGGGGACCCGCCGTTCTCCCGTTAGCATAGAGGCCCTCACCCTTGGGAAGCCAAACGCCGAAGCAATTGACTTCCGAAGAGCGTAGAGTGCCTCTATCCCAGCGAACACCACGTGGAGGTGGGAGATCCGACTTGTGCCACCCCGGCACCAGTTCGTCCGCCCCCGCCCGCCAACCTTTTTTTTTTTTTTTTTTTTTACGAGGGGAAATCTTCATAGACACCCCCACTCCCCGGGGGAGGAGCGGGGGTAGTGTGAGATTCCTACTCACTAAAACCCCTCGGTGATGCCCACCCTCTACGGCTTTGACGGGTGATGGGACCCGACGCACAAAACGGCGCCACCACCCGCCAGCCGACTTGCACGTTATCGTGCACCTCTCGTGTGGGAGGAGAAGCCCCCCACACCACAAGAATTAAACCCCACCCCCTATTTCCGAGTCGACGACGTCATCACGCCCGCCGTCGACTCGACCCCGCGGCCGCGTGCAATGGAGTCATGGGCCCCCGCCCATGACCCCTGCGGCCATGACCCACCCCGAGGCAAGTATGTCCGGAAGACCCACCCCAGAGCGATCATTCCCCGAAAAATTTGGAGGGCGGCTAACCGGCGTCGAGGAGGTCGACGCCGCCCCGCAGCTCCACAACCCGCGGCTTAAATCTAAACATATACACTCATCACACGCACACACACATACATACACATTCACTCGGTCACTCATTCACACGCGGGCGACGCGGAGAAGCCGCGCCGCCCCACTACACTCAGGAGGGCGCCCGGGAAACCGGGTCCGGATTCCCCGGTCGCCTTCTCCTCCTCAACACACGACTATCAGGCACCCCAGCGCGACGCTGCCGTTCACGCTCCGCCGCCTCCTTCAGGGACATAACCGTCTCGCTGAAGGAGACGACGGCCTTCCACTCGTTCTCACTATGTAACATTCTCTCAACAAGCACATTCACGCTCACGTTCACACCGACCTCGCATTCCAAATAGTGCCGAGGCCATGCCCACGCTGGGCACTCCTCGACGGTGTGCTCCACCGTATCCGGTCCTACTCCGCAATGGTGGCAGCCCGGCGACCGCTCCCTGCCGATCCGGCACAGGTACTGGGCAAAACACCCATGCCCAGTCAGCACCTGTGTGAGCCGGAACGAGAGTCGCCCGTGGCCGCGATCCATCCACTGTTCCAGGTGTGGAAGGATCGCCCCGACAGCGCGCTTCTCCGCGGCCCCGCTGGCATAGAGTTCCGCGCGCCAGCGGGAGACAGCAACGCGTCGGGCCTGGAGCCTGACCTCTTCGACGCTGGGCCCTGACAGGATACCCTCTACATCCCCGACCCGACGGAGGGCGCTTCGGTGCCGGTACACGTCCGCCTCCACCTCCGCCTGGAACTTCCAGGGAATTACACCTGCCAGGACCATCGCCGACTCATACGAGATCGTGCGGTAGCCCATCGCCACCCTGATCGCCAGCCGCCGTTCCACTCTTCGCAGAACACCCTGCGAGTGGCGGCTGACGGCCAGGTCGGCAGCCCAAACAGGGGCGCCGTACAGGGCCATACTCCGCACGACCCCCATATAGAGTCGGCGCACCTTCTCGCTCGGACCCCTCAGGTTGGGCAATAGGCGCGCCAACGCGCCCGCAACCCGCTCCAACCTGGGGGCCAACGCGTCGAAGTGGCCATCGAACTTCCAGTGGCTGTCCAGCCGGAGTCCGAGATAGCGCATCTCGGACCCGATCTGGACATCGACCCCGTCTACCCGGATCAGAGATCCGGCCGGAGGCGGGTCCCCACGTGTGTGGCAGAAGGCCATCACGTCGGTTTTGTGGGGAGCCACCTCCAACCCGAGCCCCCGGATCGCGGAAACAATCACCGAGGCTGCCAGCTCCGCGAGGCGGCTGGTCCTCTCCCATGTACGCCCCGTTGCCAATATGTGCGTATCGTCAGCGAAACAAGTAATAAACACTCCCGGTGGCAACGGGGCGCACAGAGCGGGGTCGTACCCCACGAGCCACAGGAACGGCCCGACTGCCGATCCCTGAGGTACGCCCCGCTGAACCCCCCAAGTCCTCAAAGCGCCCGACCGATCGGTGCAGTGAATGGACCTCTCGCGGAGATAGTCCCCGAGTATCCTTGTTAACAAAGGAGGCACGTTAAGCCTCTCTAACCCCTCTAAAATCACTCGGTGGGGCAGGGTGTTGAAGGCGTTCACGATATCCAGAGATATCGCAATCGCCACCCCGCCCCTGGACGTGACCGACTGCGCGATGGCGCGGACCCTACTCACCGCGTCCACCGTACTTCGTCCCCTACGAAAACCGAACTGGCAGTCGGCCACGTCCGGACCATCTCCGGAGAGGTGCCCCACTAAACGCGACGCTATTATGCGTTCGAATATCTTACCGATGACATCCAGCAACACGATCGGCCGGTACGCAGAAGGATCCCCATCCTTCTTGCCCTCTTTCTTCAAGAGGACCAGCCGCCCCGATTTCCAAATGCTTGGAAATCTCCCCTCTCGCAGGCAGGCGCTAAAGAGGCTCAACACCCTGTCCCCTAAAAAATGGCAGCACCAAGGACCAGACCCGGCCCGGTATGCCGTCAGGACCCGGAGCCGTATTCCGGGCACTAGCCCGCCTGACGGCATCGACGAGCTCCCCCTCGGAGACCCCCATATCGTCGGTCCACTGAAGGTGGGCCGACGACCCAGAGCGCGCCGGGGGATTGTCATCTCCCGGAAAAAGTCGCTCCACGACGCGCTCCAGTGTCTGGGGATCGAGGCTCTCGGTTATCGGGGGGGCCCACGGTCGTAACTTGCCCATAACTAATTTATATGGGCGCCCCCACCGATCCCGCTCCAGAGAGCCGAGGAACTCGTCCCAGGCCCGGTCCTTGGACTCCCGAATCGCCGTACGGTAGGCGAACACAGACCCCCGGTATTCCTCCCAGAGGTGCTGCTCCCGCGCAGGGTCGCGGGTGCGTCTACGTCGGGCACGCTGATACTGGCGGCGCCTAGGGAGACACGCATCGCGAAGCGATGCGATCTCCGGCGTCCACCAGTATGCGGCCCGACGCGGGTGAGGAGTGGCCCGGGGCATCGCCACGTCGCAGATTCCCTGCACTGTGTCCCGGAGCCACTCAGCTTCACCCTCGACGTCCGCGACCTCCCTGACCGGAGAAGCCGGCCAGCAAGCCACGCGGGCAGCAGCCTCCAAATAATCCGTGTCGAGCCTCTTCAGCGCCCACCTGCACGGCGGTGGGCGTCTACTCCGGCGGCACCGGGTGTCGGAGGAGAAATCTACTCTAATATAAAGGTGGTCGCTCAATGTCTCTACTTCCTCCGCCACCCGCCAGCTCGCGACGGTACGCGCGACCGCAGGGGAAGCCCACGTGAGATCCACAATGGACTCCCCCTGGGGCCGCACGCACGTGCTCACCTGGCCCCTGTTAACCAACAGGAGGCCGTGTGCCGCCGCCCAATCCAGGGTCGCCTCGCCTCTCGCGTCCGTTCTGGAGGACCCCCATTCGCGCGCATGCGCATTGAAATCTCCCATAATAATCACGCGTTGGGAGGGACATTGCGAGACTATTTGTCCCACCCTCTCCAAAACGTCCTCGAACTCAGCGAGAGGCCAACGAGGCGGTGCGTAAACGCCCACCACCGCTGTTTCACCCCACTTAACGGCCACCGCCCCCCGCCCCGCGGCTATTGCGGAACAGGGGGGTGACCCCGGTTTTGCCCTAACCACTATCGCGATAGTCGCGTCGGAGCCCACCGCATCCGCGAACCAGTTTGGCTGGTCCGGGACACGGTAGGGCTCCGCTACCACCCCCAACGGACAATCCCACTCGGCGAGGGTGTGGAGCAGTACGTCCTGCGCCCCCGCCGAGTGGTTCACATTAGCCTGTAATACGGGGCTCAGTGGCCCCATCACGCGACAGCCTCTGCAGCCACCTCCATGGCTTCCTCTTGCTGCGGCTCCGGTTGAGCCTTTTCCGCTTCCGCGTTCGCGTTCCTCGCCCCCGTCTTAGCATTACCGGAAGCTTCCCCCCTTTCTTGTGCGGTGTTGTTACCGCCCCTCTTCTTCTTTTTTGACGGGGCGGGCGCGCAGTCCGCCGTCCCCAGCCTATGAGCTGCTGGCCGTCCCAGGTCCGCGCAAAGGGGACAATTAAGGTTCCCGGTACACTGCGCCGCTATGTGGTCCGTTTCCCCGCAGGCGAAGCACCGGCCCTTTCTGACTACCTCGCTGTCACACTGCGCAGCCACGTGACCCCTCTGCAAACATCGGAAGCAATGCTTCGGCCGGGCTTCCAATATGTCTACCCTCGCGGATGACCACCCAACAGTAATCCGCCTGGCGGCTTCGGCCTTCCTGGCCACTGCAACTGGGCACTTGACCCACACCGTTCCCATTGATGTGGGGGACCTTCTAATACTGCCAACTTTCAGTTCGTCCGCTCTAACTCCCCCAAGTGTGGCCAGCGCCTCCGCAACATCCTTCGGCTCGATCGAATCGTCGAGCCCAAGCAGACGAATTTCGGCCGTTTGCACGGGGTTGGCCACCCTGACCTTAGCCTCGTCAAAAGCTCCCCTTAGCTTGTTGGCCAGATTTTCCGCCTTCTTCTTCGACTCCTCACCAGGTATTCCCAGTATCAGTCCTCCTGTCGCCGCCTTCCGTATGCGGAACTCTTTGATCTGCATCTGTTCCAGCTGCTTCCTATCGACGGTCTCCATCGCCTTTTTGATTACCTGGGAGTAGGTCGTGTCACTCCCAGGCATCACCGTTAACGTCACTGCGGCTGCCCTCGGCGGTCTCGGCACTTTGGGCTTATTCGTCGCCGCCGCAGCCGGTTTGCTTTTACCGGATCCCGCGGTGTTAATCCCGGCTTTCCCCTTGCTAGGTGGTGTCGGTCGCTTCACCGACTTTTCCCCTTCGCTATTTTGAGCCTTCTTCTGCTCCCGCTTTGCCTTGCGTCCCAACACCGTGGCCCACGTCTCCCCTTGGGGGGCGGGCGCCGGTTGCGGATTTGGCGGGCTGTCCTGACCCACCTCCTGTCTTGGGCGCGCCACTTGCTTGCGAGCCCCCGATGCCGCTCGTGATGGTGCCTTCACGATTCTCTCCTGGTTAGGCCCAGGCTTTGTCGGTCCCGACCTCTCCTTCCTTACCTCCGCGGTAAGTTCATCCACTTTTCGGATGAGCGCGGCTACCACTAGCTGCAGCCCCGATTCTGCTGGCTCTTCCCGCCGCATCTCCGCCGGAGTCTGCACCGGCCCCTGTTCCCGGCTGGTCTCAACCGGCTCCATCACCGCCGGTGTCTCCTCAGGCGCCAACTGCGCCTCCGCTGTCTGCTCCATGTTTACCTCCACCGGCGGCAACTCCTCTCTCGCCGGTGGCAGGGCAGCCGTTGGTGCGTCCGTCCCAACCGCGCTCATCTGCCTGCGTTTGGCCTGCTCCCTCTCTGAGGAGGATGATGAGAGCCTCCTCCTCGTCCCAGCTCTCCTTGTCGTAGCCACGGCGGGGGTGGAGCCAGCGGCAGGTGTTGCCGCCCCCCTGCGCAGCTCCTGCATCTGCCGCTGTAATGCTGCCAGCTCCGTTGCCATTTGCCGACGTTGCTCTTCTGCCTCACGGAGCTGTCGTCTAAGGCCCTCCATTTCCTCATCCTTGTCCGTGGGTTCTTGAACGCCGCTGGACGCGGGCCGCTTGGCCAACTCGGCCGTAAACGCTTCTATTGTGTTAGAAGCGACTCGCAGGGCGCGGACGTTAGTCCCTTTGAGATTTTGAGAGCATGAGGCCACTCGCCTTATGAGGTCGGCGTTTTTTAGCATCTCGGCGAATAAATCCGCCGAGGGCAGCCAGCGTGCCGCGCGCGACAACTCTTCGACGTCCGGTAGAGGCTTACTCGCGCGACTGGGGCCCGGCGCCGGAATCGACTCGTCGAATGCTCTCATTTCCCTGTCCAATTGCAGCGATCTCCTCTTCGCCTCGTTGAGGCGTTCCTGGGCTTCTGCCCGGCCCACATATTCTCCCGTCGTGGGAGGGCGTCCTCTCTGCCGCACCGGCCTACTCCTGGTCGGCGGCGCCAGGTCCACCGAAATTATAGACGAGTCCGAACCACTGTCCTCTTCCACGTCTACGTCTCTGCGCCTTGCCACCGGGCGCGCCTGAGACTTTTGTTTCGGGACCACCGTCAGCTCCACGCCTTCACCCCGACGCAGCGCAGACCTATCCCTTGATCCGCTCTCCTTCTTCTGGCCGGTATCCATCCGTCGTCTGGTACTTCTCCATTCCGAAGCAGACGATTCGCCGCCGGAGTTGGCTGTAGCGGCACTTGGCTCGGTGGACGGGCCCGACTCTTCGATGTCAATCCTGGGCATCGACACGCTCCTGATCTTCACGGGCGTCCTCAGGATGTCCGTGCACCGCACGATTGGCAGGTTGGTCGGTACCGCCGAATGCCTCCCTTTGTCATCGACCTCCCTCTTCTTCTCCTCGCTTCTTTCGTGTTTTTGGCCGTTTTTTGCGCTGTCGGCCACAGCGGAAGTTAAAGTTGATAAATTTGACAAATCCATATTTCGTCCCACGAGAGGGGTCGGAAGGGAAGTCACCCCGGGCAGAGCCGCCTTACCCGGGGAAGCCGTTGAATACTCGGGGGGGCCGGCAGGTACCCCCGAGGGAACCGTTCGAGACCGCCCTGTTTTACGCCTGGGCGGCCACGCAATTCTCGGCACGGTTGCCTGTACACCTTAATTTCAGGCGTCCTCACTCGCCCCCGCCGCCCCCGTTTTCACCCCTCAGCGTAAGCCTTGCCGGCTTGGGAGGCCCTACCAGGGTCCGAAGACCCCGCCGGCATCGCCTCACGCCTCACAGGGACTACTTAAAGACGACGGGAGCACCCCTTTTATGCGGACTCATACCGCAAGGCAGGGGATACCGTGGCCGTATTCCGCCCCGCGAACCACACAGCGGATTTTTTATAGAGGTTTACTCCTCGCGAGCCAGCCGGTTAAGGCAAGCTCCCCGTTCCTGCAAAACATGACTACAGGCTTACGGTGTGAGCATAGGCCCCCCACTGGGGACCCGCCGTTCTCCCGTTAGCATAGAGGCCCTCACCCTTGGGAAGCCAATCGCCGAAGCAATTGACTTCCGAAGAGCGTAGAGTGCCTCTATCCCAGCGAACACCACGTGGAGGTGGGAGATCCGACTTGTGCCACCCCGGCACCAGTTCGTCCGCCAACCTAACCTAACCTTTTTTTTTTTTTTTTTTTTTTTTTTTACGAGGGGAAATCTTCATAGACACCCCCACTCCCCGGGGGAGGAGCGGGGGTAGTGTGAGATTCCTACTCACTAAAACCCCTCGGTGATGCCCACCCTCGGCGGCATGGCGGGCTATGGGATCGTGCCATATTCGTCGCCACGGCCCGCCAGAATGCCGCCATGCGACAACACACATCGCCCTCCTCGTGGGGAGGAGAAGCCTCCCCACAACAATAAGTCCCACCCCACCCTTATCGGAGCCGACGACGTCATCACGCCCGCCGTCGTCTCCACACACCTGGCCGCGTGCAATGGTGCCATGGGCCCCCGCCCATGACACCTGCGGCCATGGCGGCCTCGGTCAATCCCGGGAACTCCGACACCCCGGACCGAGACCGCCTACACTCGCACAAGGGGATGAGGACCGACGCCGGGGAGGGCGGCGCGATCCCCATCCCACCACTCCTCTCTACTTAAAATACACATGCACACACGCACAACACACAACACACACTCACACCCACTCACGCACACTCAATCACCCCACCGTTCACGCCGTGCGGGCGACGCGGAGAAGCCACGCCGCCCACTACCCTCAGGAGGGCGCCCGAGAAGCGGGTCGCCCTCTCCCTCTCACTCTTCTCACTGTCATACCACGTCTCTCTCTCTCACGCTCCGCCTCCTCCTTCCGCGAGATCACCGTCTCGCAGAAGGAGGCGACGGCCTTCCACGCCTCGTCACTCTTCAACATTTTCTCAATCACATCACCCATGCACGCAGCGTCGCATTCAATCTCGCACTCCAGGAGGTGCCTTTGCAGCGCAAAGGCAGGACACCTCCCCAACACATGCTGGGCGTCATCGCGCCCAGCCCCACACTCGTAACACTGTGGTGATCGTTGCCTTCCGATCCGGCACAGGTACTCCCCGAAGCAACCATGCCCGGTGAGCACCTGCGTGATCCGGAACGAAAGCCGCCCGTGACCGCGGTCCATCCACTGCTCCAGCCGCGGATGGACCGCCCCGACAGCGCGCTTCTCCACGGCCCCGCTGGAGGACAACTCGTCCTTCCAGCGGGAGACAGCAGCGCGTCGGGCCTGGAGCCGCACCTCTTCGACGCTGGGTCCTGGCTGGGCACCCTCTACTATGCCCTCCTCTCGGAGGGTGCAGCGGTATCTGTACACCGCTGCCTCCACCTCGGCCTGATGTGGCCAGGGAATTACCCCAGCCAGAACCATAGCCGACTCGTAGGAGACCGTGCGGTACCCCATCACCACCCTGACCGCCAGCCGCCGTTCCACTTTTCGCAAAACACCTTGCGAGTGGCGACTGGCAGCCAGGTCGGCAGCCCAAACAGGGGCGCCATATAGGGCCATACTCCGCACGACCCCCATATAGAGCCGGCGCACCCTCTCACTAGGACCCCGCAGGTTGGGCAATAGGCGCGCCAACGCGCCCGCAACACGCTCCAACCTGGGGGCCAACGCGTCGAAGTGGGGCACGAAGCTCCAGTGGCTGTCCAGCCGGAGTCCGAGATATCTCATCTCGGACCCGATCTGGACATCGGCCCCGCCTACCCGGACCAACGCTCCGGGCGGAGGGCGGTCCCCACGCCTATGGCAGAAGGCCATGGCCTCTGTTTTGTGGGGGGCCACCTCCAGCCCGAGCGCCCGGATCTCGGCAACGACCACCGCAGCACCCAACTCGGCGAGACGGCTGGTCCTCGACCAATCTCGCCCCACTGCCAGGATATGCGTATCATCCGCGAAACAAGTCAAATATAATCCCGGTGGCAGTGGGGCCCTCAGAGCGGGGTCGTACCCCACGATCCACAGGTGCGGCCCGAGTACCGCACCCTGGGGCACGCCCCGCTCGACTTTCCAAACCCTAATGGCGCCCGACCGATCTACACACTCGATCGACCTCTCCCGGAGATAGTCCCCTATGATATTACTAACTACCGGGGGGACCCGGTGCCTTTCAAGGCCTTCCATTATCGTCCTATGGGGCAGGGTGTTGAACGCGTTCACTATATCTAACGATATAGCGATCGCCACCCCGCCCCTTGACGTGGCCGACTGGGCGATGTTCCTAACCCTCTGAATGGCATCTATAGTGCTCCTCCCTTGTCGAAAACCAAACTGCCAGTCGGCCACGTCAGGACCATCCCGGGAGAGGTGATCCGTCAATCTCTTTGCGATTATCGTTTCTAGGATCTTACCCACTACATCCAACAAAACGATCGGCCGGTACGCCGAGGGCTCCCCTTCGGGTCGCCCCTCCTTTTTTAAGAGGACCAGCCGTCCCCGCTTCCACAAATCCGGAAACTTCCCTAACTTCAGACAGGCGCTGAAGAGGCATCTCAATCTATCTCCCAAAAATGGGAGTGCCAAGGCCCAAGCCCGGCCCGGGATGCCGTCAGGGCCTGGTGCAGTGTTGCGAGCACTGACCCTCTTGACGGCATAAACGAGCTCCTCGTCCGAAACCCCCATATCGTCGGTCCACTGAAGGTGGGCCGACGACCCGGAGCGCGTCGGTGGATTTTCGTCGCGCGGAAATAAAGTTTCCACGACGCGCCCCAGTAGCTGGGGGTCGAGGCTCCCCGCAACCGGCGGGGCGTATGGCCTAAGTTTACCCATAACTAACTTATATGGCCGCCCCCACCGGTCCCGCTCAAGAGAGCCGAGGAACTCGTCCCAGGCTCGATCCTTGGACTCCCTGATGGCTTTCTTGTAAGCCGCTACCCCCTCCCGGTAGCAGCCCCAAAGTTGCTGCTCCCTCGCGGGGTCGCGGTTGCGTCTCCGTCGGGCGCGCAAATACTGACGACGCAATGGCAGACATGCTGCGCGCAATTGCGCTATCTCCCCCGTCCACCAGTACGCCGCCCGACGCGGGCAAGGGGTGGCCCGGGGCATCGCTACGTCGCAGATATCCTGCATGGTGCCCCGGAACCACTGAGCCTCGCCCTCGACGTCCGCGACCTCCCCAGCCGGAGAAGCCGGCCAGCTAACCGCGAGGGCCGCAGCCACCATCATGTCGCTGTCTAGCCTCCTCAGCGCCCATCTTTTCGGCGGTGGGCGTCCACCCCGACGACGCCGGGTTTCGGAGGAGAACTGTATGCGGATGTAGAGATGATCGCTTAAAGTTTCAGTCTCCTCCTCCACCCGCCAGCTCGCAACCATGCGCGCGACCGCAGGGGAGCCCCAGGACAAGTCCACCACAGACTCACCCTGAGGCCGCACGCATGTGCTCGCCGAGCCCCTGTTGAGCAACAGGAGCCCTTGCGCCGCCGCCCAATCCAGGGTTACCTGGCCTCTCGCGTCGGTCCTCGGGGAACCCCACTCGCGAGCCTTCGCGTTGAAGTCCCCGAGGACCAGAACGCGTTGGGTGGGGCAACGCGACACTAACTGCCCCACCCTATCCAGCAACTCCTCATACTGTGCGAGAGGCCAGCTGGGTGGTGCGTAGACGCCCACCACCACTACATCCCCCCATCGAACCGCGACGGCTCCCCTACCCGCTGCAATCGCGGTACAGGGGGGGGAGCCGGATGCCCCACGCGACACTATCGCGACAAGTGCTCCGCGACCCTCCGCGTCCGCGAACCAGTTAGGCTGGTCCGGGACGCGGTAGGGCTCCGCCACGATCCCGATCGAACAATTCCACTCGGCGAGGGTGTGCAGGAAAACGTCCTGGGCCCCCGCCGAGTGGTTCGCGTTTCCTTGCAGAATGGGGCTCAATGGCCCCATCACTGGCATCCCTCCTCAGCCACCTCCATGGCGCTTTCATCGGCGTGCGTGGCCTCTTGTGTTGTGGCTTCCCCGGTGGCTATTTGCGCCCTCCCCTCTTCTCTTCCAGGCTCGATGTCCCTTCTCTCTTCTCTTGCAGTACTAGCAGCTTTCGCCTTCACTTTTTCTGGTGCAGCTGCGTTCTTCCTTCTCGGCGGTTTGGGGGCACACCCAGCCGCTCCTAGGCGATGCGCGTCCGGCCTCCCAAGGTCGCTACAGAGGGGGCACTTTAGCTTGTTGCCGCACTCTGCGGCTTTGTGCCCCCCCTCTCCGCATGCGTAGCAGCGTCCGGAACGGACGACCGCCTCGCCGCACTGCGCCGCCGTGTGCCCCTTCTGAAGGCAGCGGAAACAATGCATCGGGCGGGCCGCTAATATCTCGACCCGCGCCGACGTCCACCCGATCCTGATACGTCCCGCTGCCTCCGCCTTCTTCGCGGTCGTCAGTGGACAGCGGACCCACACAGTGCCCATGGTGTTCCGGGCCCTCCTGATCTCCCCAACATTGATTTCTTGGGGAGTGCAATCTCCTAGCTTCGCCAGGGCTTCTGCTACTTCCTCTCTCTCAATCGAATCGTCCAGGTTTAATAGGCGCAGCTCCGTCGTCTTGACCGGGTTTGCCACCCTGACCTCGGCCTCTCGGAAGACTTCCCTTAGTCTTTCTGCTAGCTTTGCCGCCTTGGACTTGTTTTCTTCGCCGGGGATACCTAACACCAGTCCTCCAGTGGCCGCTTTCCTTATCTTGAACTCACCAATGCCCATATTGGTGAGTTCCTGGGGGGGCACTGCCTCCCTTGCCTTCTTCAGCACCTGGGAGTAGGTCGTCTGACCCCCAGGTGCTACCGTGAGGGTTACCGCTGCCGTCCTCGGCGGGCGCGGTACCCTAACCCTCTTTTGGGGCGCTGGCTGTGCCGGTTTGGTGCCCGTTACCCCTGGTCTTGCCAGAGGCCGGTTATCTGGCATCCTTGCCGCCGACGTCGCCCCTGCCGCAGTCTGCGTCACCTTCTTCGTCTGCTGCCTCGCCTTCCTGCCCAAAACCGTGGTCCACAACTCGTCCTTTTTGCCCTGTTGGGGTGCAGGCCCTGAGGGGGCGGCCGCTGGGACAGCGCTCAGAGCCGCTCTACTGGTCCCCTTCACTTCAGGGTTCATCCTCCTCGGCGCGGGTCTTGGCCGCGGTGGCGGTTTGGGCTGATCTCTGCGCTGCGCGCTGCTACTGCCCTGTATCCCCCTCGCTACTCCCTTCAGCTCAGCTGACAGCTCCTCTACTTTCCTCATCAGCTGAGCGACCACATCTTCCAGTCCCGACTTTTGAGCTTTGCTCTCCTCTGACGTCGTATTCTGGGTTACTGCCGTGTCTTCCCTGGACGGCTTCCTCACTGTTGGTAGGTCCCCCGACCTCGCCTCGTGCTCCTCCGCACGCTCTGGGCCCGTTGCTGTCTCCAGCGGCTCAGCATCGCTCAGAGGTCGCAGCTGCTCAATCTCCATCGTTGGAGCATGCTGAATCGCCTCCGTCGGGCTCAGTAATACCCGTGGCGGGCTGTTGGTAGCAACCACCAACCGCCTCTTAACATCTTCCCTCTCCGACTCAGAGGACGACAAGACCCTCCTGCGCGTCCTCCTCACCGGTCCAGCTCTGGTCTCCTCCTGGTGCGGCGCTACGCCGGATGAGATCCCCTTGAGTTTCTCCACCTCGAGCCGAAGCGCCGCTAGGTCCTCGGCCATCTTGCGTCTTTCTTCCTGAGCAGCTCTAAGTTGTCTCCTGAGCTGCTCTTTCTCATTGTCCTCCGTCGGAGGCGAAGGTAGCCCTGAGGCGGGTGTTGCCGCAGGCTCCGGAGCGGCTATCTCTCTCCGGTCGCCCCGCGCGTTCTGTCTCTTCGCCAGTTCGGTTGTGAGGCCCTCAATGTAATTTGATGAGACCCGCAACTGGCGCACGCTCGTCCCCTTTAGGTTCGTGGAACCTGCCGCAACTCTACGTATGAGGTCGGTGTACTTCAGCAGCTGCGCATGCAGATCCACCGTTGGCTGGTGTTTTGCCTCCCTCATAACTTCCTCCACGTCCGGTATGGGCTTGCTTCCCTTGCTCGGCCCCGGTATTGGCCTGGAAGGGTCATAAGCCCCCAGCTCCTTATCGAGCTCGAGCTCCATCCTCTTGGCGTCCAGTAGACGCTCCTTCGCCTCAGCCAGGCGGACATAATCTCCGGTCGTAGGCGGCCGGCCTCTTCCTCGGGATCCTCTGCTATCGCTTCTAGATGGGGTAGTTTCCACTGTGATGACGGAAGAGTCCGAATCGGAATCCCCGTCATCATTTAACACCCTCTTCTTCGGGATGGGTCCCTGCGCTGCCGGTTTTGGCTGTTCATCTAAGGTGTCCGATGGCACTCTGCTGAGGCGTGTTGAGCGCCTCGTCATTCTCCACTCCGTCTCCGATCCAGAGTCCTCGTCGCGCGCCGAACGTGGTGCTTGTGAGTAGCTTGCAGCACTCAAGTCAACAAGACTGGCCGATCTTGGCGGGGCCAAAATGTTGACACATCTTACTACCGGCATAGATGTTCCGGCAGTACCGTCCTTCCCGACATTCCGGGGCTTCTCCTCTCGCTCCTCCTCTTGTGTTTTGGTGGGTTTTGAGCTGCCCATCACAGCTTGTTTTGTAAGAGAGTTAGAATTGTCCATGATTCGTCCCACGAGTGGGGTCGGAAAAGAAGTCGCCCCGGGCAGAGCCGCCTTACCCGGGGAAGCCGTTAAATACTCGGGGGGGCCGGCAGGTACCCCCGAGGGAACCGTTAGAGACCGCCCTGTTTTACGCCTGGGCGGCCACGCAATTCTCGGCACGGTTGCCTGTACACCTTAATTTCAGGCGTCCTCACTCGCCCCCGCCGCCCCCGTTTTCACCCCTCAGCGTAAGCCTTGCCGGCTTGGGAGGCCCTACCAGGGTCCGAAGACCCCGCCGGCATCGCCTCACGCCTCACAGGGACTACTTAAGGACGACGGGAGCACCCCTTTTATGCGGACTCATACCGCAAGGCAGGGGATACCGTGGCCGTATTCCGCCCCGCGGCCACACAGCGGATTTTTTATAGAGGTTTACTCCTCGCGGGGCCAGCCGGTTAAGGCAAGCCCCCCCGTTCCTGCGAAACGTGACCACAGGCTTACGGTGTGAGCATAGGCCCCCCACTGGGGACCCGCCGTTCTCCCGTTAGCATAGAGGCCCTCGGCCTTGGGTGGCCAATCATCGAAATGATCGACCACCGAAGGCGCAGTTCCTCTATCCCAGCTAACACCACGTGGAGGTGGGAGATCCGACTTGTGCCACCCCGGCACCAGTTCGTCCGCCTCGTCCGCCAACCTTTTTTTTTTTTTTTTTTTTACGAGGGGAAATCTTCGAAAGACGCCCCCACTCCCCGGGGGAGGAGCGGGGGTAGTGTGGGATTCGTACCCACTAAAACCCCTCGGTGATGCCCACCCTCGGCGGCATGGCGGGCTATGGGATCGTGCCATATTCGTCGCCACGGCCCGCCAAAATGCCGCCATGCGACATACTAATCGCCCTTCTCGTGGGGAGGTGAAGCCTCCCCACAACAATAAGTCCCACCCCACCCTTATCGGAGCCGACGACGTCATCACGCCCGCCGTCGTCTCCACACACCTGGCCGCGTGCAATGGTGCCATGGGCCCCCGCCCATGACACCTGCGGCCATGGCGGCCTCGGTCAATCCCGGGAACTCCGACACCCCGGACCGAGACCGCCTACACTCGCACAAGGGGATGAGGACCGACGCCGGGGAGGGCGGCGCGATCCACATCCCACCACTCCTCTCAACTTAAGATACACATCCACGCACACATACACACACACACACGCACACACCCAGTCACTCACCATTCACGCCTTGCGGGCGACGCGGAGAAGCCACGCCGCCCACTACCCTCAGGAGGGCGCCCGAGAAGCGGGTCGCCCTCTTCTCCCTCTCACTCTTCTCACACTCACCCCGCGTCGTTCTCTCTCACGCTCCGCCTCCTCCTTCCGCGAGATCACCGTCTCGCAGAAGGAGGCGACGGCCATCCATCTCTCTTCACTCTTCAACATGCTCTCAACCACTGCACTCAAACACGCAGGATCACACTCAATCACGCACTCCATGTAATGCCTTTGCCAGGCAAAGGCAGGACATCCACTCATAACGTGCTGGGCGTCGTCCGGCCCAGCACCACACTCATAACAATCGGGTGATCGTTGCCTTCCGATCCGGCACAGGTACTCCCCGAAGCAACCATGCCCGGTGAGCACCTGCGTGATCCGGAACGAAAGCCGCCCGTGACCGCGGTCCATCCACCGCTCCAGCCGCGGATGGACCGCCCCGACAGCGCGCTTCCCCACGGCCCCGCTGGAGGATAACTCATCCTTCCAGCGGGAGACAGCAGCGCGTCGGGCCTGGAGCCGCACCTCTTCGACGCTGGGTCCTGGCTGGGCACCCTCTACTACCCCCTCCGCGCGGAGGGTACACCGGTACCTATATACCGATGCCTCAACCTGTGCCTGATATCGCCAGGGAATTACCCCAGCCAGAACCATAGCCGACTCGTAGGAGACCGTGCGGTACCCCATCACCACCCTGACCGCCAGCCGCCGTTCCACTTTTCGCAAAACACCTTGCGAGTGGCGACTGGCAGCCAGGTCGGCAGCCCAAACAGGGGCGCCGTATAGGGCCATACTCCGCACGACCCCCATATAGAGCCGGCGCACCCTCTCACTAGGACCCCGCAGGTTGGGCAATAGGCGCGCCAACGCGCCCGCAACACGCTCCAACCTGGGGGCCAACGCGTCGAAGTGGGGCACGAAGCTCCAGTGGCTGTCCAGCCGGAGTCCGAGATATCTCATCTCGGACCCGATCTGGACATCGGCCCCGCCTACCCGGACCAACGCTCCGGGCGGAGGGCGGTCCCCACGCCTATGGCAGAAGGCCATGGCCTCTGTTTTGTGGGGGGCCACCTCCAGCCCGAGCGCCCGGATCTCGGCAACGACCACCGCAGCACCCAACTCGGCGAGACGGCTGGTCCTCGACCAATCTCGCCCCACTGCCAGGATATGCGTATCATCCGCGAAACAAGTCAAATATAATCCCGGTGGCAGTGGGGCCCTCAGAGCGGGGTCGTACCCCACGATCCACAGGTGCGGCCCGAGTACCGCACCCTGGGGCACGCCCCGCTCGACTTTCCAAACCCTGATGGCGCCCGACCGATCTACACACTCGATCGACCTCTCCCGGAGATAGTCCCCTATGATATTACTAACTACCGGGGGGACCCGGTGCCTTTCAAGGCCTTCCATTATCGTCCTATGGGGCAGGGTGTTGAACGCGTTCACTATATCTAACGATATAGCGATCGCCACCCCGCCCCTTGACGTGGCCGACTGGGCGATGTTCCTAACCCTCTGAATGGCATCTATAGTGCTCCTCCCTTGTCGAAAACCAAACTGCCAGTCGGCCACGTCAGGACCATCCCGGGAGAGGTGATCCGTCAATCTCTTTGCGATTATCGTTTCTAGGATCTTACCCACTACATCCAACAAAACGATCGGCCGGTACGCCGAGGGCTCCCCTTCGGGTCGCCCCTCTCGTCCGCCAACCTAACCTAACCTTTTTTTTTTTTTTTTTTTTTACGAGGGGAAATCTTCATAGACACCCCCACTCCCCGGGGGAGGAGCGGGGGTAGTGTGAGATTCCTACTCACTAAAACCCCTCGGTGATGCCCACCCTCTACGGCTTTGACGGGTGATGGGACCCGACGCACAAAACGGCGCCACCACCCGCCAGCCGACTTGCACGTTATCGTCGTGCACCTCTCGTGTGGGGGGAGAGGCCCCCCACACCACAAGAATTAAACCCCATCCCCTATCTCCGAGTCGACGACGTCATCACGCCCGCCGTCGACTCGACCCCGCGGCCGCGTGCAATGGAGTCATGGGCCCCCGCCCATGACCCCTGCGGCCATGACCCACCCCGAGGGAAGCCCGTCCGGTGAACCCACCCCAGGGCGATCATTCCCCTAAAATCTGGAGGGCGGCTAACCGGCGTCGAGGAGGTCGACGCCGCCCCGCAGCTCCACAACCCGCGACTTAAATATAAACATACACACCCATCACACGCGCACACACATACATACACATTCACTCAGTCACTCAGTCACACGCGGGCGACGCGGAGAAGCCGCGCCGCCCCACTACACTCAGGAGGGCGCCCGGGAAACCGGGTCCGGATTCCCCGGTCGCCTTCTCCTCCTCAACACACGACTATCAGGCACCCCAGCGCGACGCTGCCGTTCACGCTCCGCCGCCTCCTTCAGGGACATAACCGTCTCACTGAAGGAGACGACGGCCTTCCACTCGTTCTCACTATGTAACATTCTCTCAACAAGCACATTCACGCTCACGTTCACACCGACCTCGCACTCCAAGTAGTGCCGAGGCCATGCCCATGCTGGGCATTCCTCGACGGTGTGCTCCACCGTATCCGGTCCTACACCGCAGTGGTGGCAGCCCGGTGACCGCTCCCTGCCGATCCGGCACAGGTACTGGGCAAAACACCCATGCCCAGTCAGCACCTGTGTGAGCCGGAACGAGAGTCGCCCGTGGCCGCGATCCATCCACTGTTCCAGGTGTGGAAGGATCGCCCCGACCGCGCGCTTCTCCGCGGCCCCGCTGGCATAGAGTTCCGCGCGCCAGCGGGAGACAGCAACGCGTCGGGCCTGGAGCCTGACCTCTTCGACGCTGGGCCCTGACAGGATACCCTCTACATCCCCGACCCGACGGAGGGCGCTTCGGTGCCGGTGCACGTCCGCCTCCACCTCCGCCTGGAACTTCCAGGGAATTACACCTGCCAGGACCATCGCCGACTCATACGAGATCGTGCGGTAGCCCATCGCCACCCTGATCGCCAGCCGCCGTTCCACTCTTCGCAGAACACCCTGCGAGTGGCGGCTGACGGCCAGGTCGGCAGCCCAAACAGGGGCGCCGTACAGGGCCATACTCCGCACGACCCCCATATAGAGTCGACGCACCTTCTCGCTCGGACCCCTCAGGTTGGGCAATAGGCGCGCCAACGCGCCCGCAACCCGCTCCAACCTGGGGGCCAACGCGTCGAAGTGGCCATCGAACTTCCAGTGGCTGTCCAGTCGGAGTCCGAGATAGCGCATCTCGGACCCGATCTGGACCTCGACCCCGTCTACCCGGATCAGAGATCCGGCCGGAGGCGGGTCCCCACGTGTGTGGCAGAAGGACATCACCTCGGTTTTGTGGGGAGCCACCTCCAACCCGAGCCCCCGGATCGCGGAAACAACCACCGAGGCTGCCAACTCCGCGAGGCGGCTGGTCCTCTCCCATGTACGCCCCGTTGCCAATATATGGGTATCGTCGGCGAAGCAAGTAATAAACACTCCCGGTGGCAACGGGGCGCACAGAGCGGGGTCGTACCCCACGAGCCACAGGAACGGCCCGACTGCCGATCCCTGAGGTACGCCCCGCTCAACTCCCCAAGTGCGCAAAGCGCCCGACCGATCCGTGCAATGAATGGACCTCTCCCGGAGATAGTCCCCGAGTATCCGCGTTAACAAAGGAGGCACGTTAAGCCTCTCGAGACCCTCCATTATCACTCGGTGGGGCAGGGTGTTAAAGGCGTTCACGATATCCAGAGATATCGCAATCGCCACCCCGCCCCTGGACGTGACCGACTGCGCGATTGCGCGGACCCTGTTGATCGCGTCCACCGTACTTCTGCCCCGTCGAAAACCGAACTGGCAGTCGGCCACGTCCGGACCATCTCCGGAGAGGTGCCCTACCAAACGTGACGCAATTATACGTTCAAAGACCTTTCCGATGACATCGAGCAGCACGATCGGCCGGTACGCCGAAGGATCCCCATCCTTCTTCCCCTCTTTCTTAAGGAGGACCAGCCGCCCCGATTTCCATATAGATGGAAATTTTCCCTCTCGCAGGCAGGCGCTAAAGAGGCCCAACACCCTGTCCCCTAAAAATGGCAGCACCAAGGACCAGACCCGGCCCGGTATGCCGTCAGGACCCGGAGCCGTATTCCGGGCACTAGCCCGCCTGACGGCATCGACGAGCTCCCCCTCGGAGACCCCCATATCGTCGGTCCACTGAAGGTGGGCCGACGACCCAGAGCGCGCCGGGGGATTGTCATCTCCCGGAAAAAGTCGCTCCACGACGCGCTCCAGTGTCTGGGGATCGAGGCTCTCGGTTATCGGGGGGGCCCACGGTCGTAACTTGCCCATAACTAATTTATATGGGCGCCCCCACCGATCCCGCTCCAGAGAGCCGAGGAACTCGTCCCAGGACCGGTCCTTGGACTCCCGAATCGCCGTACGGTAGGCGATCACAGCCCCCCGGTATTCCTCCCAGAGGCGCTGCTCCCGCGCAGGGTCGCGGTTGCGTCTACGTCGGGCACGCTGATACTGGCGGCGCCTAGGGAGACACGCATCGCGAAGCGATGCGATCTCCGGCGTCCACCAGTATGCGGCCCGACGCGGGTGAGGAGTGGCCCGGGGCATCGCCACGTCGCAGATGCCCTGCACTGTGTCCCGGAGCCACTCAGCTTCACCCTCGACGTCCGCGACCTCCCTGACCGGAGAAGCCGGCCAGCAAGCCACGCGGGCAGCAGCCTCCAAATAATCCGTGTCGAGCCTCTTCAGCGCCCACCTGCACGGCGGTGGGCGTCTACTCCGGCGGCACCGGGTGTCGGAGGAGAAATCTACTCTAATATAAAGGTGGTCGCTCAATGTCTCTACTTCCTCCGCCACCCGCCAGCTCGCGACTGTACGCGCGACCGCAGGGGAAGCCCACGTGAGATCCACAATGGACTCCCCCCGGGGCCGCACGCACGTGCTCACCTGGTCCCTGTTAACCAACAGGAGGCCGTGTGCCGCCGCCCAATCCAGGGTCGCCTCGCCTCTCGCGTCCGTTCTGGAGGACCCCCATTCACGTGCATGAGCATTAAAATCCCCCATAATAAGCACGCGTTGGGAGGGACATTGCGCGACTATCTGTCCCACCCTCTCCAAAACATCCTCGAACTCGGCGAGAGGCCAACGAGGCGGTGCATAGACGCCCACCACCGCTGTTTCTCCCCACTTAACGGCCACCGCCCCCCGCCCCGCGGCTATTGCGGAACAGGGGGGTGACCCCGGTTTAGCCCTCACCACTATCGCGACAGTCGCGTCGGAGCCCCCCGCATCCGCGAACCAGTGAGGCTGGTCCGGGACACGGTAGGGCTCCGCTACCACCCCAAGCGGACAATCCCACTCGGCGAGGGTGTGGAGCAGTAGGTCCTGCGCCCCCGCCGAGTGGTTCACATTAGCCTGAATTAGGGGGCTCAATGGCCCCATCACGTTGTAGATTGCCCTACCACCTCCATGGCGTCCCCACCCTCTACTTGTACCTGCTCCGATTGAACCGCGTCCGCCGATTCCGTCGGTGTAACCCCCGATGCTTCCCGCGTTATATAGGCGTTATTCCCGCCCTTCTTCTTTCTCTTGGGCGGGGCTGGTGCGCAGTCCGCCGTCCCCAGTCGATGCGCTGCGGGTCTTCCCAGATCCGCACAGAGGGGGCAATTCAACTTTTCGGTGCATCTCGCTGCGATGTGTTCCGTGCTTCCGCACGCAAAGCACCGGCCCTTCCTGACGACCTCGCTGTCGCACTGAGCCGCCACATGGCCCCTCTGGAGGCACCGGAAGCAGTGTTTAGGCCGGGCCTCCAGGACGTCGACCCTCGCGGATGACCACCCAATACAAATCCTTCTTGAGGCTTCGGCCTTCCTGGCCACCGCTACCGGGCATTTGACCCAAACGGTTCCCATTGTTGTAGTGGATCTCCTTATGCTTCCCACCTTAATTTCTTCCGCCTTCACTGCGCCCAATGCGGCCAGCGCCTCGGCGACATCGTTGGGCTCGATCGAGTCATCGAGCCCCAGCAGGCGAATTTCGGCCGTCTGAACTGGGTTGGCCACCCTGACCTTTGTCTCGTCGAAAGCCGTCTTCAGCTTCTCGGCCAGCTTCTCGGCCTTCTTCTTCGACTCATCCCCGGGGATACCGAGGATGAGTCCGCCCGTCGCTGCTTTCCTTAGGCGGAATTCCTTTATATCCAGCTGCTTCAACTGGTCCTTGTCAACAGTCGCCATGGCGGTTTTAATTACCTGGGCGTAGGTTGTATCGCCCCCCGGCATCACTGTTAACGTTACCGCTGCTGCCCTGGGCGGTCTAGGCACTTTTGGCTTGCTCTTAGCCGCCGTTGCCGGTTTGTTAGGGCCGGTCCCCGCGGTGCCATTTCCGGCTTTCCCCTTAGTCGGTGTCTGCTTCGCAGCCTTCCCCGTCTCGCTTTGCGGGGCCTTTTTCTGCTCCCGTCTCTCCTTGCGCCCCACCACGGTCGCCCAAGTCTCCCCCTTGGTGGCGGTTGGGGGGGTTGGAGGGGGCGGGTTTACAGGACCTGCCTCCAGGTTCGGGCGCGCCGGCTGTTTGCGCACCCCCGATGGTCCTCTTGAAGGCGCTTTCTGCCGAACATCTCTACCGGGCCTGGTCTGTGTCGTGCCCGACTTCTCCCTTCTCACTTCCGCAGTGAGTTCATCCACTTTGCGGATGAGGGCAGCCACCACTGACTCTAGCCCTGAATCCGCCGACTTTCTCCGTGGTTGCTCCACCGGGGTCTCCCTCGTCGCGGCCAACTCGCAGGCGGTGTCCGTTTGCTTCACCGTCTTCGGCGGTTCCTCAATCTCTAGCGGCATCTCTATCCGCTCCTCAACCTCCATCGGCGGTGGCGGCGTGTCTTCAATCGCCGATGGTGGGGCGGTCACAGGCACACCCATCCCCACAGCGCTTGTCTGCCTGCGCTTGGCGACCTCACGCTCCGAAGAGGACGAGGAGATCCTCCTCCTGGTCCCCGCTCTCCTTCTTACTGTCCCCGTAGGGACGAGGTTGGTGGTGGTGGCGGTGGGAATCGTCGGCCCACTTCTCATCTCCTCTATTTGCTTCTTCAGCGTCGCCAACTCTGCTGCCATCTGTCGACGCTGATTCTCCGCTTCCTGGAGCTGTCTTGTCAGGCGTTCCAGCTCCTCGTCTCTACTTTCCGGAACCCTTGCACCGCTGCCCTCTGGCCTCTTGGCCAACTCGGCCGAGTACGCCTCTATTGTATTGGAGGCCACTCTCAGGATCCGTACGTTCGTGCCCTTAAGATTTTGCGAGCACGCCGCGACTCTTCTTATCAGGTCGGCATTTTTTAACATCTCGGCGACAAGATCCGCCGAGGGTAACCACCTCGCCGCCCTCGATAGGTCCTCCACATCCGGCAGAGGTTTGCTCCCACGGCTGGGTCCCGGTGCCGGGAGGCTCGTGTCGCACACTCGCAGCTCCTTGTCCAAGAGCAGGGACTGCCTCTTTGCCTCATTGAGGCGCTCCTGGGCCTTAGCGAGGTTCACGTACTCCCCCGTTGTGGGGGGTCTTCCTCTCCTCTCGATACGCTCGCTGGTCTTTGGCGTCAAGTCTACGGAGATGACCGACGAGTCGGAGCCCGAGTCCTCTCCGTCGTCATCCTTCCTATGCCTCCTCGCGGCTCGCGCCTTGGTTTTCGAGACGACCGACACTTCTACGCCGTCTCCGATCCTCACCGCTGACCTCTCCCGCGCACCTCTCTCCAGCCTCCGGGTGATCGCTTTGGCACGCCTTGTGGTCCTCCACTCGGACCCAGACGACTCTTCGCCCGAGTTGCGCGGAGTACTCTCCGCGGTTTGGGGCCCCTGTGTCGTGCCCGCCTCCACTTCAATTTTAGGCAAGGACACACTCCTCACAATTTTAATCGGCGTCTTCAGCACGTCAGTGCACCTCACTATCGGCTGTTTGGTGGTAGCAGCCGCAGACATCCCGTTGTCCTTGCCCTCTCCCTTTTTTGCCTCTCCTTGTTTGTGGCCGTTTTTATAGCTGTCTGCCACAGCTTGGTTTTTAGTTTCAAGACAATCCATGATAAGTCCCACGAGTGGGGTCGGAAGGGAGGTCACCCCGGGCAGAGCCGCCATACCCGGGGAAGCCGTTGAATACTCGGGGGGGCCGGCAGGTACCCCCGAGGGAACCGTTCGAGACCGCCCTGTTTTACGCCTGGGCGGCCACGCAATTCTCGGCACGGTTGCCTGTACACCTTAATTTCAGGCGTCCTCACTCGCCCCCGCCGCCCCCGTTTTCACCCCTCAGCGTAAGCCTTGCCGGCTTGGGAGGCCCTACCAGGGTCCGGAGACCCCGCCGGCATCGCCTCACGCCTCACAGGGACTACTTAAAGACGACGGGAGCACCCCTTTTATGCGGACTCATACCGCAAGGCAGGGGATACCGTGGCCGTATTCCGCCCCGCGAACCACACAGCGGATTTTTTATAGAGGTTTACTCCTCGCGAGCCAGCCGGTTAAGGCAAGCTCCCCGTTCCTGCAAAACATGACTACAGGCTTACGGTGTGAGCATAGGCCCCCCACTGGGGACCCGCCGTTCTCCCGTTAGCATAGAGGCCCTCACCCTTGGGAAGCCAATCGCCGAAGCAATTGACTTCCGAAGAGCGTAGAGTGCCTCTATCCCAGCGAACACCACGTGGAGGTGGGAGATCCGACTTGTGCCACCCCGGCACCAGTTCGTCCGCCAACCTAACCTTTTTTTTTTTTTTTTTTTTTTTTTTTTTTTTTTACGAGGGGAAATCTTCATAGACACCCCCACTCCCCGGGGGAGGAGCGGGGGTAGTGTCAGATTCCTACTGACTAAAACCCCTCGGTGGTTCCCACCCCATCGGTGTGGACGACCGAGGCGATCATCATCTACTTGCAACCTCGGCCGTCCCCGCTGGCGCTAAGGCGCCGCGCCTCGAAATCATTCAGGAATGATTCCCACCCCTGTGCCTAATGCACCGAGTCGGCCACGTAACCACGCCGCAGCCGACTCGCCCCCGGCCGCTTTCAGTGGGACTCCGAGCCCCCGCTCGAAGCCCCTGCGGCCCTGACAGACACCTGCCGTGGATGCTGGTTAGGTGTCTGCCAGACGACTCCCCGAAGTGTGCAGCCTGAAGGGCTACACCCTTCTGTCCTCCTGTTGAGGACGGCCGCGACTGGCCTTTTCTTTCGCCGGCTTAACTGGACGCCTTGGCTTCGGCGCGCACCCGCGCGCTCCCAGTCTATGGTTGGCCGGCCGGCCCAGATCGCGGCAGAGTGGGCACTGGCTGTCCTCTGCTGGACACTGCTTCGCAGTGTGTCCCTCTTCGCCGCACTTATAACACATGTGCGACCTGTCCTGCTCCTGGTCGCACATGGCGGCTGCGTGCCCCTTATGTAGGCACTTATAGCAGTGCATAGCACGCTGGGGCAGCACCACTATCCTCGCCGCGGTCCAACCGACGCGGACCTTTCCCACTTCCTCGATCTGCTTTCCTGTTTCCAGGCTGCACTTGAACCAAAGTGTTCCCAGTGCCCTGGGCGTCCGCTTGATGTCGCCCACACGGATTTCGTCGGGTGGGCACTTCCCGATCTCGGCCAGAGCCTTTTGTACCTCTTCACTCGTCGCCGCGTCGTCCAGCCCAAGGACGCGCATCTCCACGGTCCTAATGGGCTGGCGGAACTTGACGTCCGTGTCCTCGAACGCCGGCTTCAGTCGGCGGAGGAGCTCCTTCACCTTTTCCTGTCCCCCGGGGCCTGGGACTCCCAGTATCATCCCCCCGGTGGCCGACTTCTTAACCTTGAATTCGGTTATCCCCATCTGTTGGATTTCGGTGGAGGGGACCGTCTCCACCGCTTTCCGCATGGCCTCGGAATAGGTCATCTTCCCACCCCTCGGTATAGTTAGGGTGAGAGCTGCCATCTGTGGCGCCTTCGGCACTTGCACCTTCTTGGGTGCTACTTTCCTCTTCTGCGGCTTTTTCGGATTGGGCCGACTGGTCGCCGCTGCGGTCGGCGCAGATACACCTGCTGCAGCCGCTGCCTGTTTCTTCTGGGCCCTCTTCGCCCTTCGACCGACCACGGTGGCCCAGGTCTCCGGGGCTGGGGCTGTTGCCGTCTTCGGCTGCTCATCCCTCCTTTCTCGGGGTGGCGCTGGGGCGACTTCTCTCGGTCCTCTTCGTCCCTGCGAGGGAGCTTCTCGGGGTCGGGTGGTCTCCTGACCCTTCCCACGTCGAACCTCCTCGGCGAGGTCTTTCACTGTCGCCGCCAATGTAGTCACCAGGTTAGTTAAATGTTCCACCTCCTGGCTCCTTAGCGACTCTTCCGCTCTTCGTTCTTCCACAATGGGAAGAACCGGTTCCACCTCTATGAAGGGTTCTGGTGCTGGTGGCAGGGGATGAGCCTCAGCCTCCGTCGCCCTCCTCTTCAATTGCTCTTCCTCTATCGGGGAAGAGCATTGACTTGCCCTCCTCTTCCGAGGAGGAGTCGGCTCGTGCTCCATCGGACGTGGCGGGGTGGGGGGGCATACAGCCGCCTGGGCTGATCTCTCCGTCACTTCTCTCCGCAGGTCTTCCATCTGCTTCCTCATTTCTTGCGTCTCCTTACGAAGACTGTCCACATCCCGCTGCAGGCGTTCCTTTTCCATCTGGGCCAAACCCAGCGCCTGCCTGAGCTCCTGGATCTGCAGGGCGTCGCCCCCCTCCGACTGCGGCCGCTTGCCCAGCTCAACGGCGTAGGCCTCGATGGTGTTGGCCGACACCCTCAGCTCCCTCACCGACGTCCCCTTCAGGTTACGGGAGGCCGCCGCAACTCGCCGGACATTGTTGGCGTACCGCAACATTTCCGCCACAAGGTCAGGACCCGGCAGCCTCTTCGCCTCGACCATTAACTCCATCATTTCTGGCAAGGGGCGGGAGGACCTCGACGGCTGTGGGATCTCCGTGGCCGGATCCATTGCCCGCTGCTCCCTCCGGAGCTCCATCTCCTCTCGGAGCGCACGGTTATGGCGCTCTTTCGCCGCCGCCAAGCCGACGTATTCGCCTGTGCTTGGCGGCCTTCCTCTCCTCTCCACGCGCGGGGACACGCTCCTCTCGGACCACGCGACGTCGATCGACACTTCTGATATGTCGCTGTCGCTGTCCTCTTCAGCGCGGCGACTGCTCCTCGAAGACGGGCGACGCTTGGGGGCAGGGGCGACGAATGTCCCAGCTTCCTGTCGACGCCTCTTCTCGGCCCACATTTCACGTGCGAACCGCTCGTTCTCCGTGTATTGGACTTCAGAGTCCGTAGTGCATGGGGTTTGCTCCGCACTACTGCCGCACCCGTCCCCTTTGGGGATTTTATCTATAACGTCGCGAGTGCGACTCAGTCGCCCGATTGCCGGTGCCGGTGTACTGCACCTCACGACCGGGATCGAGACGATGGACTGCAGCTGTCCCGCCCCCTTCTTCTTCCGCTCCTCGTCCAACGTCTTCTCCCTTGATTGGCCGGTTTTTGAGTTGCCGGCCACAACGTTTGGTTTATTAGAATTCGAGTCTGCCATACTGATCCCACGAGTATGGTCGGAAATGAAGTCACCCCGGGCAGAGCCGCCATACCCGGGGAAGCCTAGCTACTCGGGGGGATCGGCAGGTGCCCCCGAGGGAACCGTTAGAGACTGCCCAGTTTAACGTCCCGGCAGCCACGCAACTCTCGGCACGGTTGCCTGCACACCTTAGTTTGGGACGACCCCCCGAACCCCAATCGCCCCCTTTTCGATCCTCCGTGCGAGCCTGTCCGGCATGGTAGTACCTGCCAGGGTCCGAAGACCCCGCCGACATAGCCTCGACACATCATCGGACCTACTTCAGGAGCGACCCCCTTTTATGAGGACTCATACCTCAGGCAGGGGATACCGTGGCCGTATTCCGCCCCGCGACCACACAGCGGATTTTTTATAGAGGTTTACTCCTCGCGGGGCCAGCCGGTTAAGGCAAGCCCCCCCGTTCCTGCGAAACGTGACCACAGGCTTACGGTGTGAGCATAGGCCCCCCACTGGGGACCCGCCGTTCTCCCGTTAGCATAGAGGCCCTCGGCCTTGGGTGGCCAATCACCGAAATGATCGACCACCGAAGGCGCAGTTCCTCTATCCCAGCGAACACCACGAGGAGGTGGGAGATCCGACTTGTGCCCCCCTGGCACCAGTTCGTCCGCCCCGCCAACCTAACCTTTTTTTTTTTTTTTTTTTTTTTTTTTTTTTTTTACGAGGGGAAATCTTCATAGACACCCCCACTCCCCGGGGGAGGAGCGGGGGTAGTGTGAGATTCCTACTCACTAAAACCCCTCGGTGATGCCCACCCTCTACGGCTTTGACGGGTGATGGGACCCGACGCACAAAACGGCGCCACCACCCGCCAGCCGATTTGCGCTGTTAGCGCACCTCTCGTGTGGGGGGAGAAGCCACCCACACCACAGGAATAAAAACCAACCCCTGATTTCCGAGCCGACGACGTCATCACGCCCGCCGTCGGCTCGACCCCGCGGCCGCGTGCAATGGAGTCATGGGCCCCCGCCCATGACCCCTGCGACCATGACCCACCCCGAGGTAAGTAAGTCCGGAAAACCCACCCCAGAGCGGTCATACCCCAAAATCTGGAGGGCGGCTAACCGGCGTCGAGGAGGTCGACGCCGCCCCGCAGCTCCACAACCCGCGACTAAATTCTAAACATGCACACCCATCACACACACACACACATACATACACATTCACTCGGTCACTCATTCACACGCGGGCGACGCGGAGAAGCCGCGCCGCCCCACTACACTCAGGAGGGCGCCCGGGAAACCGGGTCCGGATTCCCCGGTCGCCTTCTCCTCCTTAACACACGACTATCAGGCACCCCAGCGCGACGCTGCCGTTCACGCTCCGCCGCCTCCTTCAGGGACATAACCGTCTCACTGAAGGAGACGACGGCCTTCCACTCGTTCTCACTATGTAACATTCTCCCAACAAGCACATTCACGCTCACGTTCACACCGACCTCGCACTCCAAATAGTGCCGAGGCCATGCCCACGCTGGGCACTCCTCGACGGTGTGTTCCACCGTATCCGGCCCTACACCACAATGGTGGCAGCCCGGTGACCGCTCCCTGCCGATCCGGCACAGGTACTGGGCAAAACACCCATGCCCAGTCAGCACCTGTGTGAGCCGGAACGAGAGCCGCCCGTGGCCGCGATCCATCCACTGTTCCAGGTGTGGAAGGATCGCCCCGACAGCGCGCTTCTCCGCGGCCCCGCTGGCATAGAGTTCCGCTCGCCAGCGGGAGACAGCAACGCGTCGGGCCTGGAGCCTGACCTCCTCGACGCTGGGCCCTGACAGGATACCCTCTACATCCCCGACCCGACGGAGGGCGCTTCGGTGCCGGTACACGTCCGCCTCCACCTCCGCCTGGAACTTCCAGGGAATTACACCTGCCAGGACCATCGCCGACTCATACGAGATCGTGCGGTAGCCCATCGCCACCCTGATCGCCAGCCGCCGTTCCACTCTTCGCAGAACACCCTGCGAGTGGCGGCTGACGGCCAGGTCGGCAGCCCAAACAGGGGCGCCGTACAGGGCCATACTCCGCACGACCCCCATATAGAGTCGACGCACCTTCTCGCTCGGACCCCTCAGGTTGGGCAATAGGCGCGCCAACGCGCCCGCAACCCGCTCCAACCTGGGGGCCAACGCGTCGAAGTGGCCATCGAACTTCCAGTGGCTGTCCAGTCGGAGTCCGAGATAGCGCATCTCGGACCCGATCTGGACCTCGACCCCGTCTACCCGGATCAGAGATCCGGCCGGAGGCGGGTCCCCACGTGTGTGGCAGAAGGCCATCACCTCGGTTTTGTGGGGAGCCACCTCCAACCCGAGCCCCCGGATCGCGGAAACAACCACCGAGGCTGCCAACTCCGCGAGGCGGCTGGTCCTCTCCCATGTACGCCCCGTTGCCAATATATGCGTGTCGTCGGCGAAACATGTGATAAACACTCCCGGTGGCAACGGGGCGCACAGAGCGGGGTCGTACCCCACGAGCCACAGGAACGGCCCGACTGCCGATCCCTGAGGTACGCCCCGCTCAACCCCCCAAGTCCTCAAAGCGCCCGACCGATCGGTGCAGTGAATCGACCTCTCCTGGAGATAGTCCCCGAGTATCCGCGTTAACAGTGGAGGCACATTTAGCCTCTCCAACCCCTCTAAAATCACTCGGTGGGGCAGGGTGTTAAAGGCGTTCACGATATCCAGAGATATCGCGATAGCCACCCCGCCCCTGGACGTGACCGACTGCGCGATGGTGCGGACTCTGTTGATCGCATCCACCGTACTTCTCCCCTGTCGAAAACCAAACTGGCAGTCGGCCACGTCCGGACCATCTCCGGAGAGGTGCCCTACTAAGCGCGACGCTATTATCCGTTCAAATATCTTGCCGATGACATCTAGCAACACGATCGGCCGGTACGCAGAAGGATCGCCATCCCTCTTGCCCTCTTTCTTCAAGAGGACCAGCCGCCCCGATTTCCAAATCCTTGGAAATTTTCCCTCCCGCAGGCAGGCGCTAAAGAGGCTCAACACCCTGTCCCCTAAAAATGGCAGCACCAAGGACCAGACCCGGCCCGGTATGCCGTCAGGACCCGGAGCCGTATTCCGGGCACTTGCCCGCCTGACGGCATCGACGAGCTCCCCCTCGGAGACCCCCATATCGTCGGTCCACTGAAGGTGGGCCGACGACCCAGAGCGCGCCGGGGGATTATCATCTCCCGGAAAAAGTCGCTCCACGACGCGCTCCAGTGTCTGGGGATCGAGGCTCTCGGTTATCGGGGGGGCCCACGGTCGTAATTTGCCCATAACTAATTTATATGGGCGCCCCCACCGGTCCCGCTCCAGAGAGCCGAGGAACTCGTCCCAGGCCCGATCCTTGGACTCCCGAATCGCCGTACGGTAGGCGATCACAGCCCCCCGGTATTCCTCCCAGAGGTGCTGCTCCCGCGCAGGGTCGCGGTTGCGTCTACGTCGGGCACGCTGATACTGGCGGCGCCTAGGGAGACACGCATCGCGAAGCGATGCGATCTCCGGCGTCCACCAGTATGCGGCCCGGCGCGGGTGAGGAGTGGCCCGGGGCATCGCCACGTCGCAGATGCCCTGCACTGTGTCCCGGAGCCACTCAGCTTCACCCTCGACGTCCGCGACCTCCCTGACCGGAGAAGCCGGCCAGCAAGCCACGCGGGCAGCAGCCTCCAAATAATCCGTGTCGAGCCTCTTCAGCGCCCACCTGCACGGCGGTGGGCGTCTACTCCGGCGGCACCGGGTGTCGGAGGAGAAATCTACTCTGATGTAAAGGTGGTCGCTTAATGTTTCTACCTCCTCCGCCACCCGCCAGCTCGCGACGGTACGCACGACCGCAGGGGAAGCCCACGTGAGATCCACAATGGACTCCCCCTGGGGCCGCACGCACGTGCTCACCTGGCCCCTGTTAACCAACAGGAGGCCGTGTGCCGCCGCCCAATCCAGGGTCGCCTCGCCTCTCGCGTCCGTTCTGGAGGACCCCCATTCGCGCGCATGCGCATTGAAGTCTCCCATAATAATCACGCGTTGGGAGGGACATTGCGATACAATTTGGCCCACCCTCTCCAAAACGTCCTCGAACTCGGCGAGAGGCCAACGAGGCGGTGCGTAAACGCCCACCACCGCTATTTCACCCCACTTAACGGCCACAGCCCCCCGCCCCGCGGCTATTGCGGAACAGGGGGGTGACCCCGGCTTACCCCGCGCTATTATCGCGATTGTCGCGTCGGAGCCCCCCGCATCCGCGAACCAGTGAGGCTGGTCCGGGACACGGTAGGGCTCCGCTACCACCCCTAGAGAACAGTCCCACTCGGCGAGGGTGTGGAGCAGTAGGTCCTGCGCCCCCGCCGAGTGGTTGACATTTGACTGTAGTATGGGGCTCAATGGCCCCATCACGCGGTCCCTTCCCCAGCCACCTCCATGGCGTCCTCTTGCTGCGGCTCAGTTTGAGCCCTTTCCGCATCCGCGTTCGCGTTGATCACCCCCGTTGGAGCATTACCGGAAGCTTCCCCCCTTTCTTGTGCGGTGTTGTTACCGCCCCTCTTCTTCTTCTTTGACGGGGCGGGCGCACAGTCCGCCGTCCCCAGCCTATGAGCTGCTGGCCGTCCCAGGTCCGCGCAAAGGGGACAATTAAGCTTCCCGGTGCACTGCGCCGCTATGTGGTCCGTTCCCCCGCAGGCGAAGCACCGGCCCTTTCTGACTACTTCGCTGTCACACTGCGCAGCCACGTGACCCCTCTGCAAACATCGGAAGCAATGCTTCGGCCGGGCTTCCAATATGTCTACCCTCGCGGATGACCACCCAACAGTAATCCGCCTGGCGGCTTCGGCCTTCCTGGCCACTGCAACTGGGCACTTGACCCACACCGTTCCCATTGACGTGGGGGACCTTCTGATACTGCCAACTTTCAGTTCGTCCGCTCTAACTCCCCCGAGTGTGGCCAGTGCCTCCGCAACATCCTTTGGCTCGATCGAATCGTCGAGCCCAAGCAGACGAATTTCGGCCGTTTGCACGGGGTTGGCCACCCTGACCTTAGCCTCGTCAAAGGCTCCCCTTAGCTTGTTGGCCAGACTTTCCGCCTTCTTCTTCGATTCCTCACCGGGTATTCCCAATATCAGTCCTCCCGTCGCCGCCTTCCGTATGCGGAACTCTTTGATCTGCATCTGTTCCAGCTGCTTCCTATCAACGGTCTCCATCGCTTTTTTGATTACCTGGGAGTAGGTCGTGTCACTCCCAGGCATCACCGTTAGCGTCACTGCCGCTGCCCTCGGCGGTCTCGGCACTTTGGGCTTATTCGTCGCCGCCGCAGCCGGTTTGCTTTTACCGGATCCCGCGGTGTTAATCCCGGCTTTCCCCTTGCTTGGTGGTGTCGGTCGCTTCGCCGACTTCTCCCCTTCGCTATTCTGAGCCTTCTTCTGCTCCCGCCTTGCCTTGCGTCCCAACACCGTGGCCCACGTCTCCCCTTGGGGGGCGGGCGCCGGTTGCGGATTTGGAGGGCTGTCCTGAGCTACCTCCTGTCTTGGGCGCGCCGCTTGCTTGCGAGCCCCCGATGCCGCTCGTGATGGTGCCTTCACAGTTCTCTCCTGGTTAGGCCCAGGCTTTGTCGGTCCCGACCTCTCCTTCCTTACCTCCGCGGTAAGTTCATCCACTTTTCGGATGAGTGCAGCTACCACCAGCTGCAGCCCCGATTCGGCTGGCTCTTCGCGCCTCCTCTCCGCCGGAGTCTGCACCGGCCCCTGTTCCAGGCTGGTCTCAATCGGCTCCATCACCGCCGGTGTCTCCTCAGGCGCCAACTGCGCCTCCGCTGGCTGCTCCATGTTTACCTCCACCGGCGGCAACTCCTCTCTCGCCGGTGGCAGGGCGGCCGCTGATGCGTCCGTCCCAACCGCGCTCATCTGCCTGCGTTTGGCCTGCTCCCTCTCAGAGGAGGACGATGAAAGCCTCCTCCTCGTCCCAGCTCTCCTTGTCGTAGCCACGGCGGGGGTGGAACAAGCGGCAGGTGTTGCCGCCCCCCTACGCAGCTCCTGCATCTGCCGCTGCAATGCTGCCAGCTCCGCCGCCATTTGCCGACGTTGCTCTTCGGCTTCACGGAGCTGTCGTCTAAGTCCCTCCATTTCTTCGTCCTTGTTCGTGGGCTCTTGAGCGCCGCTGGACGCGGGCCGCTTGGCCAATTCGGCCGTAAACGCTTCTATCGTGTTAGACGCAACTCGTAGGGCTCGGACGTTAGTCCCTTTTAGATTTTGCGAGCATGAAGCCACTCGCCTTATGAGGTCGGCGTTTTTGAGCATCTCGGCGAATAAATCCGCCGAGGGCAGCCAGCGCGCCGCGCGCGACAACTCTTCGACGTCCGGAAGAGGCTTACTCGCGCGACTGGGGCCCGGCGCCGGAATCGACTCGTCGAATACTCTCATTTCCCTGTCCAATTGCAGCGATCTCCTCTTCGCCTCGTTGAGGCGTTCCTGGGCTTCTACCCGGCCCACATATTCTCCTGTTGTGGGAGGGCGTCCCCTCCGCCGCACTGGCCCGCTCCTGGTCGGCGGCGCCAGGTCTACCGAAATTACAGACGAGTCCGAACCACTGTCCTCTTCCACGTCTACGTCTCTGCGCCCTGCCACCGGGCGCGCCTGAGACTTTTGTTTCGGGACCACCGTCAGTTCCGCGCCTTCACCCAGACGCAGCTCAGATCTATCCCTTGATCCGGCCTCCTTCTTCTGGCCGTTATCCATCCGTCGTCTGGTGCTTCTCCATTCCGAAGCAGACGATTCGCCGCCGGAGTTGGCCGTAGCGGCACTTGGCTCGGTGGACGGGCCCGACTCTTCGATGTCAATCCTGGACAACGACACACTCCTTATCTTCACGGGCGTCCTCAGGATGTCCGTGCACCGCACGATTGGCAGGTTGGTCGGTACCGCCGAATGCCTCCCTTTGTCGTCGACCTCCCTCTTCTTCTCCTCGCTTCTTTCGTGTTTTTGGCCGTTTTTTGCGCTGTCGGCCACAGCGGAAGTTAAAGTTGATAAATGTGACAAATCCATATTTCGTCCCACGAGTGGGGTCGGAAGGGAAGTCGCCCCGGGCAGAGCCGCCTTACCCGGGGAAGCCGTTGAATACTCGGGGGGGCCGGCAGGTACCCCCGAGGGAACCGTTCGAGACCGCCCTGTTTTACGCCTGGGCGGCCACGCAATTCTCGGCACGGTTGCCTGTACACCTTAATTTCAGGCGTCCTCACTCGCCCCCGCCGCCCCCGTTTTCACCCCTCAGCGTAAGCCTTGCCGGCTTGGGAGGCCCTACCAGGGTCCGGAGACCCCGCCGGCATCGCCTCACGCCTCACAGGGACTACTTAAAGACGACGGGAGCACCCCTTTTATGCGGACTCATACCGCAAGGCAGGGGATACCGTGGCCGTATTCCGCCCCGCGAACCACACAGCGGATTTTTTATAGAGGTTTACTCCTCGCGAGCCAGCCGGTTAAGGCAAGCTCCCCGTTCCTGCAAAACATGACTACAGGCTTACGGTGTGAGCATAGGCCCCCAACTGGGGACCCGCCGTTCTCCCGTTAGCATAGAGGCCCTCGGCCTTGGGTAGCCAACCACCGAAGTGATCGACTACCGAAGGCGCAGTTCCTCTATCCCAGCGAACACCACGTGGAGGTGGGAGATCCGACTTGTGCCACCCCGGCACCAGTTCGTCCGCCAAAAAAATATTTCGAGCGAACTCAAATTCCTTTTCCGCAGTCGGTAGGACTCGAACCTACGCTCCCAGAGGGAATCTGATTTCTAGTCAGACGCCTTAACCACTCGGCCACGACTGCTACACCTTTTTTTTTTTTTTTTTTTTTTTTACGAGGGGAAATCTTCATAGACACCCCCACTCCTCGGGGGAGGAGCGGGGGTAGTGTCAGATTCCTACTGACTAAAACCCCTCGGTGGTTCCCACCCCGTCGGTGTGGACGACCGAGGCGATCATCATCTACTTGCAACCTCGGCCGTCCCCGCTGGCGCTAAGGCGCCGCGCCTCGAAATCATTTCAGGAATGATTCCCACCCCTGTGCATAATGCACCGAGTCGGCCACGTAACCACGCCGCAGCCGACTCGCCCCCGGCCGCTTTCAGTGGGACTCCGAGCCCCCGCTCGAAGCCCCTGCGGCCCTGACAGACACCTGCCGTGGATGCTGGTTAGGTGTCTGCCAGACGACTCCCCAAAGTGTGCAGCCTGAAGGGCTACACTCTTCTGTCCTCCTGTCGAGGACGGCCGCGACTGGCCTTTTCTTTCGCCGGCTTAACTGGACGCCTTGGTTTCGGCGCGCACCCGCGCGCTCCCAGTCTATGGTTGGCCGGCCGGCCCAGATCGCGGCAGAGTGGGCACTGGCTGTCCTCTGCTGGACACTGCTTCGCAGTGTGTCCTTCTTCGCCGCATTTATAACACATGTGCGACCTGTCCTCCTCCTGGTCGCACATGGCGGCTGCGTGCCCCTTATGCAGGCACTTATAGCAGTGCATAGCACGCTGGGGCAGCACCACTATCCTCGCCGTCGTCCATCCTACACGGACCTTTCCGGCTTTCTCCAGTAGCCTGCCTGCTTCTTGCGGACACCTCAACCAGAGGGTCCCCAGGCTCTTGGGCGTTCTCTTTATCTGCCCGACCTGGATGCTCTCAGGCGAGCATTGTCCAACTTCGGCCAGGGCGGCCTTGACTTCATCCTCAGTTGCGGCGTCGTCGAGACCGAGGACGCGCATCTCCACAGTCTTCGTAGGCTGACGAAACCGCACCTCTGACCCCTCGAATGCTGGCTGCAACCGACGGACCAGTTCCGCGACCTTTTGGTGTCCATCGGGGCCCGGAACACGCAGGATCATGCCCCCGGTGGCCGACTTCTTCGTCTTAAACTCGACGATGCCTATCTCCTGCAGTTGGGCGGCGGGCACGGTCTCCACCGCCTTCCTCATGGCCTCCGAGTATGACGTCTTCCCACCCCTAGGAATGGTCAGGGTGAGAGCCGCCATCTCGGGGGCTCTTGGCACTTGCGCCTTCTTCGGTGCAGGCTTCCTCTTCTGCGGCTTCGGCTTCGGGTTGGCCCGCGCAGTCGCCGCTGCAGGTGGCGCAGTCTCCGCTGCCTGCTTTTTCTGCGCCCTCTTGGCCCTTCGGCCAACTACCGTTGCCCAGGTCTCCGCGGTTGGGGCAACAGGCGCCTTCGGCCTCTCTTGCTGGGGCCGGGGAGGGGGTGGTGCACCAGCACTCCTCTCTCTTCTTCTTCCCTGGCTAGGGACCTCTGGCGGCCGGGTGGCACCCTGGCCTTTCCCGCCGCCGCGCACCTCTTCTGTGAGGTCCTTCACCATAGCAGCCAGGCTGGTGACAAGGCTGGTGAGCTGTTGCACCTCCTTGCTCCTGGGCGGCTCCTCTTCTCGGCGCTCCTCCACGTGTGGGGTCACCAACTCCGTCTCGGGGCAGGGCTCCGGCTCGGGGCAGGGCTCCGGTGATACAAGTGGGGTCACCGGCTCTGCTTCCATGGCCCTCCTCTTCAGCCCTTCCTCCTCGATGGGAGACGAGGGGGATGAGCGCTGACTTGCCCTCCTCTTGCGTGGGGGCGTTGGCTCCTGCACCATAGCGTGTGGCGGCGAGGGGGGGCATACAGCCACCGGAGCTGTCCTCTCCGCCAACTCTCTCCTTAGATCTTCGATCTGCCGCTTCATCTCTTCAGTCTCCTTACGGAGACTATCCACACTTCTCTGGAGTCTCTCCTTATTCGCCTCCGACATGGCGAGCGCCTGCCGCAGCTCGGTGATCTGAACGGCATCCCCGCCCTCAGACTCCGGTCTTTTGCCGAGCTCCACTGCATACGCCTGTATGGCGTTGGCAGACACCCGCAGTTCCCTGACGGAGGTTCCCTTCAAATTGCGGGAAGCCGCCGCCACTCGTCGTACGCCATCCGCGTGCCTCAGCATTTCTGCTACGAGGTCCGGGCGAGGTAACCTCTTCGCCTCCATCATGAGGTCGATCATCTCCGGCAGGGGCTTCGAGGACCTGTGCGGCTGTGGGACATCGTTGGCCGGATCCATCGCCCTTCGTTCCCTAAGGAGCTCTCTCTCTTCTCGGAGCGCCTTGTTGTGGCGCTCCTTGGCCTCCGCCAAGCCGACGTACTCGCCCGTACTTGGCGGCCGTCCTCTTCTTTCAACGCGTGGTGAGACGCTCCTGTCCGACCAATCCACATCGATGGACACCTCGGAAATGTCGCTTCCACTGTCTTCATCCGCGATAACGGCTCTCGCTCCTCGCGACAATGGTCGTCGCTTCGGGGCCGGAGTGGCGAAAGTAGCAGCCTCCTGCTGGCTACGTCTCTCCGCCCACTTCTGCCTCGCGAATTTCTCGTAGGCCGTGTCCGGCCTGTCCGAATCCGAGCTGCAAGGCGTCTGCTCGGCGCTGCTTCCACAGCCATCACCCCTCTGAGGAACGCTCTCAATAACGTCGCGCGTGCTTCGCAAACGCCCTACCGACGGAGCGGGCGTATTACACCTCACCACCGGGATGGTTACGGTGGCCATGCCGCTGGTGCTCGGCATGCTTTGCGCGTCCTTCTTTCCGCGCTCCTCTCGAACCCCCTTCTTCTCTTGTGTTTGGCCGCTTTTAGCGTTGGCGGCCACAACGTTGGGTTTGTTTTTGTTCGAATCTTCCATGCTAGTCCCACGAGCAAGGTCGGAAATGAAGTCACCCCGGGCAGAGCCGCCATACCCGGGGAAGCCTAGCTACTCGGGGGGATCGGCAGGTGCCCCCGAGGGAACCGTTAGAGACTGCCCAGTTTAACGTCCCGGCAGCCATGCAACTCTCGGCACGGTTGCCTGCACACCTTAGTTTGGGACGACCCCCCGAACCCCAATCGCCCCCTTTTCGATCCTCCATGCGAACCTGTCCGGCATGGTAGTACCTGCCAGGGTACTAAGACCCCGCCGACATAGCCTCGACACATCATCGGACCTACTTCGGGAGCGACCCCCTTTTATGAGGACTCATACCTCAGGCAGGGGATACCGTGGCCGTATTCCGCCCCGCGACCACACAGCGGATTTTTTATAGAGGTTTACTCCTCGCGGGACCAGCCGGTTAAGGCAAGCCCCCCCGTTCCTGCGAAACATGACCACAGGCTTACGGTGTGAGCATAGGCCCCCCACTGGGGACCCGCCGTTCTCCCGTTAGCATAGAGGCCCTCGGCCTTGGGTAGCCAACCACCGAAGCGATCGACTACCGAAGGCACAGTTCCTCTATCCCAGCGAACACCACGTGGAGGTGGGAGATCCGACTTGTGCCACCCCGGCACCAGTTCGTCCGCCACGACTGCTACACCTAACCTAACCTAACCTAACCTAACCTAACCTTTTTTTTTTTTTTTTTTTTTACGAGGGGAAATCTTCGAAAGACGCCCCCACTCCCCGGGGGAGGAGCGGGGGTAGTGTCAGATTCCTACTGACTAAAACCCCTCGGTGGTTCCCACCCCGTCGGTATGGACGACCGAGGCGATCATCATCTACTTGCAACCTCGGCCGTCCCCGCTGGCGCTAAGGCGCCGCGCCTCGAAATCATTCAGGAATGATTCCCACCCCTGTGCCTAATGCACCGAGTCGGCCACGTAACCACGCCGCAGCCGACTCGCCCCCGGCCGCTTTCGGTGGGACTCCGAGCCCCCGCTCGAAGCCCCTGCGGCCCTGACAGACACCTGCCGTGGATGCTGGTTAGGTGTCTGCCAGACAACTCCCCGAACGGCGCAGCCCCGTGGGACTACACCCTCCTGTCCTGTTGAGGACGGCCGCGACTGGGCTGCTTCTCCTTTGCCGGCTTCACTGGTCTCCTGGGCTTAGGAGCACACCCGCGGGCTCCCAAGCGGTGATCGGCCGGCCGGCCCAGGTCGCGGCAGAGCGGGCATGTTGGCTTCTCTGCGTTGCACTCCTTGGCGGTGTGCCCCTCTTCGCCGCACTTGTAACATTTCTGTGATCTATCCTGCTCTTGATCACAGAGAACGGCTGCATGCCCCTTTTGTAAACACTTGTAACAGTGCATTGCTCTGTGGGGCAGCACGACAATCCTGGCCGAGGTCCATCCCACTCGTACCTTGCCCACTTCCTCTAATTTCTTGGCTGCTTCCAGGCTACACCTGAACCAGAGAGTGCCCAGGCTCCTGGGTGTCCTCTTTATTTCGCCCACTCGGATTTCCTCCGGTGGGCATTTTCCAATCTCAGCTAGGGCCTGCTGCACTTCTTCGCTGGTCGCGGCGTCATCCAGCCCGAGGACGCGCATTTCTACCGTCCTTGTGGGCTGCTGGAACCGCACCTCCGAGCCTTCGAACGCCGGCTGTAGGCGCCGGAGTAGCTCGGCTACTTTCTTCTGCCCGTCCGGGCCCGGAACTCCCAAGATCATACCTCCTGTAGCGGACTTCTTGACCTTGAACTCCGTAATACCCAACTCCTGAATTTGGTCGGAGGGGACAGTCGCCACCGCCTTCCTCATGGCCTCGCTGTACGTGGTGCTCCCACCCTTAGGGATGGTAAGGGTGAGAGCTGCCATCTGCGGGACCCTCGGCACCTGCACCTTCTTCGGTGGGGTCTTCTTCTTCTTCGGCGCCTTGGGCTTTTGCGCCTGTTTTGTCGCCGATGCGGTCGGTGCGGCTTGTCCAGCCGCCGCTGCCGCGTTCCTCTTCTCAGCCCTCCTGGTTTTTCGGCCGACTACTGTCGCCCATGTTTCCTGGGGGGCTGTCGTCCTCTTCGGCTGCTCCTGCGGCCTGATCGGTGGAGGCGCTGGAGTAGCGTCCCTCCGTCTTCCACTTCTTCCCCGCGGGGGTACCTCCTGAGGTCGGGCGGCCTCCTGGGCTTTCCTGCCCCGAACCTCTTCGGTGAGGTCCCTCACCGTCGCCGCCAAGGTGGTCACAAGGTTGGTCAGGTGTTCGACCTCCTTGCTCCTTGGCGGCTCCTCTTCTCTTCTTTCTTCCACCACCGGGAGTACCGGCTGCACTTCGGCGAGGGTCTCCGGTGGTGTTGGCTGGGCTAGGGCCTCTGCCTCCGTAGCCCTCCTCTTCAATTGCTCTTCCTCTATCGGGGAAGAGCATTGACTAGCTCTCCTCTTCCGTGGAGGCGTCGGGTCCGGCTCCATCGGACGTGGTGGGGAGGGGGGGCATATTGCCACCGGCGTTGCCCTCTCCATCAACTGCGTTCTCAGGTCCTCCACCTGTCTCTTCATATCCTCGGTCTCCTTACGGAGACTGTCCACATTCTTCTGGAGACGTTCCTTATTCATCTCCGACATGGCCAGTGCCTGCCGCAGCTCGGTGATCTGTATGGCGTCGCTGCCCTCAGACTCCGGCCTCTTGCCGAGCTCCACGGCGTAGGCTTGGATTGCATTGGCCGACACTCGCAAATCCCTGACGGCGGTTCCCTTTAAGTTGCGGGAAGCCGCCGCCACACGCCGGACGCTGTCCGCGTACCTCAGCATCTCAGCTACCAAGTCTGGGCGGGGTAGCCTCTTCGCCTCCATCATGAGGTCGAAGACTTCCGGCAATGGCGCGGAGGATCTGGACGGCGGTGGGACTTCCGTCGTCGGGTCCAAGGCGTGTCGCTCCCTTAAGAGCTCCAACTCTTCTCGGAGCGCCTTGTTATGGCGCTCCTTAGCTGCCGCCAAGCCGACGTACTCGCCGGTGCTTGGCGGACGTCCTCTTCGCTCCACCCTCGGTGATCCGCTCCTCTCGGACCATTCAATGTCAATGGACACTTCCGAGACGTCCGAGTCACTGTCCTCTTCGGCCGCGCGGCTGCTTCGCGACACGGGCCGTCGCTTGGGGGCGGGGGCGACGAAGGTTCCAGCCACCTGCTGGCGTTTCTTCTCCGCCCATTTCCTCCTGGCGAACTTCTCGTTCTCTGTATACGAGATCTCCGAATCGGTGGTACACGGAGTTTGTCCGGCACTACTGCCGCATCCATCCCCCTTATCCGGGATCTTTTCAATGACGTCGCGCGTGCGGCTGAGACGCCCGAACGACGGCGCGGGCGTGTTACATCTCACCACCGGTATTGTGATGGTGGGCATGCCTGTGCTGGTGCTTGGCATGTTGAGCGCCTCATTCTTTGCTGACCTCTCCTGAACCCGTTTCTTCTCTTCTGTTTGGCCGCTTTTAGCGTTGGCGGCCACAACGTTGGGTTTTTGTTTGTTCGAATCTTCCATGCTAGTCCCACGAGCAAGGTCGGAAATGAAGTCACCCCGGGCAGAGCCGCCATACCCGGGGAAGCCTAGCTACTCGGGGGGATCGGCAGGTGCCCCCGAGGGAACCGTTAGAGACTGCCCAGTTTAACGTCCCGGCAGCCACGCAACTCTCGGCACGGTTGCCTGCACACCTTAGTTTGGGACGACCCCCCGAACCCCAATCGCCCCCTTTTCGATCCTCCGTGCTAGCCTGTCCGGCATGGTAGTACCTGCCGGGGTCCGAAGACCCCGCCGACATAGCCTCGACACATCATCGGACCTACTTCAGGAGCGACCCCCTTTTATGAGGACTCATACCTCAGGCAGGGGATACCGTGGCCGTATTCCGCCCCGCGACCACACAGCGGATTTTTTATAGAGGTTTACTCCTCGCGGGGCCAGCCGGTTAAGGCAAGCCCCCCCATTCCTGCAAAACATGACTACAGGCTTACGGTGTGAGCATAGGCCCCCCACTGGGGACCCGCCGTTCTCCCGTTAGCATAGAGGCCCTCACCCTTGGGAAGCCAATCGCCGAAGCAATTGACTTCCGAAGAGCGTAGAGTGCCTCTATCCCAGCGAACACCACGTGGAGGTGGGAGATCCGACTTGTGCCACCCCGGCACCAGTTCGTCCGCCAACCTTTTTTTTTTTTTTTTTTTTTTTTACGAGGGGAAATCTTCGAAAGACGCCCCCACTCCCCGGGGGTGGAGCGGGGGTAGTGTGGGATTCGTACCCACTAAAACCCCTCGGTGATGCCCACCCTCGGCGGCATGGCGGGCTATGGGGTCGTGCCATATTCGTCGCCACGGCCCGCCAAAATGCCGCCGTGCGACAAAAACATCGCCCATCTCGTGGGGAGGAGAAGCCTCCCCACAACAATAAGTCCCACCCCACCCTTATCGGAGCCGACGACGTCATCACGCCCGCCGTCGTCTCCACACACCTGACCGCGTGCAATGGTGCCATGGGCCCCCGCCCATGACACCTGCGGCCATGGCGGCCCCGGTCAATCCCGGGAACTCCGACACCCCGGACCGAGAACCGCCGACACTCACACAAGGGGATGAGGACCGACGCCGGGGAGGGCGGCGCGATCCCCATCCCACCACTCCTCTCTACTTAAAATACACATACACACACACATACACGCACACACACGCACACAACCAGTCACTCACCGTTCACACCGTGCGGGCGACGCGGAGAAGCCACGCCGCCCACTACCCTCAAGAGGGCGCCCGAGAAGCGGGTCGCCCTCTCCCTCTCACTCTTCTCACACTCACCCCGCGTCGTTCTCTCTCACGCTCCGCCTCCTCCTTCCGCGAGATCACCGTCTCGCAGAAGGAGGCGACGGCCATCCATCCCTCTTCACTCTTCAACATGCTCTCAACCACGGCACTCAAACACGCAGGATCACACTCAATCACGCACTCCATGTAATGCCTTTGCCAGGCAAAGGCAGGACATCCACTCATGACGTGCTGGGCGTCGTCCGGCCCAGCACCACACTCATAACAATCCGGTGATCGTTGCCTTCCGATCCGGCACAGGTACTCCCCGAAGCAACCATGCCCGGTGAGCACCTGCGTGACCCGGAACGAAAGCCGCCCGTGGCCGCGGTCCATCCACTGCTCCAGTCGCGGATGGACCGCCCCAACAGCGCGCTTCCCCACGGCCCCGCTGGAGGATAAATCCTCCTTCCAGCGGGAGACAGCAGCGCGTCGGGCCTGGAGCCGCACCTCTTCGACGCTGGGTCCTGGCTGGGCACCCTCTACTATGCCCTCCTCTCGGAGGGTGCAGCGGTATCTGTACACCGCTGCCTCCACCTCGGCCTGATATCGCCAGGGAATTACCCCAGCCAGAACCATTGCCGACTCGTAGGAGACCGTGCGGTACCCCATCACCACCCTGACCGCCAGCCGCCGTTCCACTTTTCGCAAAACACCTTGCGAGTGGCGACTGGCAGCCAGGTCGGCAGCCCAAACTGGGGCGCCGTATAGGGCCATACTCCGCACGACCCCCATATAGAGCCGGCGCACCTTCTCGCTAGGGCCCCGCAGGTTGGGCAATAGGCGCGCCAACGCGCCCGCAACACGCTCCAACCTGGGGGCCAACGCGTCGAAGTGGGGCACGAAGCTCCAGTGGCTGTCCAGCCGGAGCCCGAGATATCTCATCTCGGACCCGATCTGGACATCGGCCCCGCCTACCCGGACCAACGCTCCGGGCGGAGGGCGGTCCCCACGCCTATGGCAGAAGGCCATGGCCTCTGTTTTGTGGGGAGCCACCTCCAGCCCGAGCGCCCGGATCTCGGCAACGACCACCGCTGCACCCAACTCGGCGAGACGGCTGGTCCTCGACCAATCTCGCCCCACTGCCAGGATATGCGTATCGTCCGCAAAACACGTTAGAAATAGACCCGGTGGCAGTGGGGCCCTCAGAGCGGGGTCGTACCCCACGATCCACAGGTGCGGTCCGAGTACCGCACCCTGGGGCACGCCCCGCTCGACTTTCCAAACTCTAATGGCGCCCGACCGATCCACGCACTCGATCGACCTCTCCCGGAGATAATCCCCTATTATGTTACTAATCACCGCGGGGACTCGGTGTCTATCGAGCCCCTCTAAAATCGTCCTATGGGGCAGGGTGTTGAAGGCGTTCACTATATCTAGCGATATAGCGATCGCCACCCCGCCCCTTGACGTGGCCGACTGGGCGATGTCCTTAACGCGTTGTATCGCGTCAATGGTGCTCCTGCCCTTTCTAAATCCAAACTGCCAGTCGGCCACGTCGGGACCATCTCCGGAGAGGTGATCGGTGAGCCTTCTCGCAATGATCGTTTCTAAGATCTTCCCCACCACGTCTAATAAGATGATCGGTCGGTACGCCGAGGGCTCCCCTTCGGGTTTACCCTCCTTCTTTAGGAGGACCAGCCGTCCCCTCTTCCACAGTTGCGGAAACGTACCCTGCTTCAAGCAGGCGCTGAAGAGGCCCCTGAGTCGGTCACCCAAAAATGGGAGTGCCAAGGCCCAAGCCCGGCCCGGGATGCCGTCAGGGCCTGGTGCAGTGTTACGAGCACTGACCCTTTTGACGGCATAGACGAGCTCCTCGTCCGAGACCCCCATATCGTCGGTCCACTGAAGGTGGGCCGACGACCCGGAGCGCGCCGGCGGATCGTCATCTCGCGGAAATAAAGTGTCCACGACGCGCCCCAGTAGCTGAGGGTCTAAGCTCTCCGTAACCGGCGGGGCGTATGGCCGAAGTTTACCCATAACTAACTTATATGGCCGCCCCCACCGGTCCCGCTCAAGAGAGCCGAGGAACTCGTCCCAGGCTCGATCCTTGGACTCCCTGATGGCTTTCTTGTAAGCCGCTACCCCCTCCCGGTAGCAGCCCCAAAGTTGCTGCTCCCTCGCGGGGTCGCGGTTGCGTCTCCGTCGGGCGCGCAAATACCGGCGACGCAATGGGAGACATGCACTGCGCAATTGCGCTATCTCCCCCGTCCACCAGTACGCCGCCCGACGCGGGCAAGGGGTGGCCCGGGGCATCGCTACGTCGCAGATATCCTGCATGGTGCCCCGGAACCACTGAGCCTCGCCCTCGACGTCCGCGACCTCCCCAGCCGGAGAAGCCGGCCAGCTAACCGCGAGGGCCGCAGCCACCATCATATCCTGATCTAGCCTCCTCAGCGCCCATCTTTTCGGCGGTGGGCGTCCACCCCGGCGGCGCCGGGTTTCGGAGGAGAACTTTATCCTAATAAAGAGATGATCGCTTAATGTTTCAGTCTCCTCCTCGACCCGCCAGCTCGCAACCATGCGCGCGACCTCAGGGGAGCCCCAGGACAAGTCCACCACAGACTCCCCCTGCGGCCGCACACAGGTGCTCGCCGAGCCCCTGTTGAGCAACAGGAGCCCTTGCGCCGCCGCCCAATCCAGGGTTACCTGGCCCCTCGCGTCGGTCCTCGGGGAACCCCACTCGCGAGCCTTCGCGTTGAAGTCCCCGAGGACCAGAACGCGCTGGGTGGGGCAACGCGACGCTAACTGCCCCACCCTGTCCAACAACTCCTCGTACTCTGCGAGAGGCCAGCTGGGTGGCGCGTAGACGCCCACCACTGCTACATCCCCCCATCGAACCGCGACGGCTCCCCTACCCGCTGCAATCACGGTACAGGGGGGGGAGCCGGATACCCCACGCGACACTATTGCCACCGTCGCGGCGCGGCCCTCCGCGTCCGCGAACCAGTTAGGCTGGTCCGGGACGCGGTAGGGTTCCGCAACTATCCCCAACGTACAGTTCCACTCGGCGAGGGTGTGCAGGAAGACGTCCTGGGCCCTCGCCGAGTGGTTCGCGTTTCCTTGTAGTATGGGGCTCAATGGCCCCATCACTAATCAGCCTCGTCCGCCACCTCCATGGCGTTCTCCTTCGCTTGGCCTGCTGGCTGATCCGCTGCGCCCTTGGTGACTGGCTGTTCATTTTGTTTCTGAGTAACTTCCTCTTTTCCTGTTTCAGGTGCTGCGGCCTCTTTTGCTGCCACAGCCGTCTTCCTCCTTCTCGCTGGCGGAGCGCACCCCGCCGACCCAAGGCGGTGCGCGCTTGGTCGTCCTAAGTCGCTGCAGAGGGGGCACCGAATCTTGTTGCTGCAGTTGGCGGCCCTGTGCCCCCCCTCGCCACATGCATAGCATCGCGTGGATCTGTCTGTTTCTTCTCCGCATTGCTGGGCCGTGTGCCCCTTTTGGAGGCAGCGGTAACAATGCATCGGCCGGGTCGCTAGTACTTCGACCCTGGCCGAGATCCAACCGATGCGTACGCGTCCCGCTGCCTCCGCCTTCCTCGCGACTGTAAGGGGACACCGGACCCACACGGTCCCTAAAGCGTTGCGCCCCCTCCTTATTTCGCCGACCTTTATATCTTCGGCGGAGCACTCTCCTAGCTCCGCCAGGACCTGGGCCACTTCTTGCCTCTCGATGGAGTCGTCCAGGTTGAGTAGCCGTATCTCCGCCGTCTTTATCGGGTTCGCAACTTTAACTTCAGTGTCCCGAAACACCTCCCTCAGCTTCCCGGCTAAGTTGGCCGCCTTGGCTTTATTTTCCTGGCCGGGAATCCCGAGCACGAGACCCCCGGTGGCCGCCTTACGAATTTTCACCTCGGCGATCCCCATCTCCGTCAGCTGCTGTGGGGGGATCGCCTCTCGTGCCTTCTTCAGCACCTGGGAGTATGTGGACTCACTCCCAGGTGCCACTGTCAGGGTCACCGCCGCTGTCCTCGGTTGACGCGGGACCCTGACCCTCCTCTTCTCATTGGGCTTCGCAGCCTGCGGCCTCGTCGACCTTGGGGCCACCGAAGGCTTGCTTGCCGTTTTCTTCGCCCCTTGGGTGGGGCCCACGGCGCGTTGCGCCTCCTTCTTCGCCACATGCTTGGCCTTGCGGCCTAGGACCGTGGTCCACAATTCCTCCCTTTTCTGCAGTGGCGCAGCGGCCGAGGAGGGGGCCACCGGTAAAGCAGCGATCGGAGCCGCCCTCCTCGCGGCCACGAGACGGTCCCCGACCGATCTTGGGGCAGCCCTGGGAAGGGGCTTTGGCGGGGCTTTGCGCTGTGTGCTGCCGTTTTCCGCCCTCTCCTTTTTCCCTCCCCTTAACTCGGCGGTTAGATCCTCCACCTTCTGGAGGAGCTGCGCCACCACGCTCTCCAACCCGGTTCCCGGGGAGCTTGTCGTCTCCCCTTGTACCGGCTCCTCCTGTTCCTTCTCTCTTCCTGTCGTTGGGGCCCGGGGAGCCACCTCCTCAGGAGGCCTCTCCTGCGGATGTCTCGGCTCTTCAACATCCATGTTCGCCTCCGGGGCCTCTTCTACCACCTCCACAGGAGATGCGATCTCCGGCGGGGGGCTGCTGGTGGGCGCCACCAGCCTCCTCTTCACATCGTCCCTGTCGGTTTCAGAGGACGACGACAGTACCCTTCTTCGGGTCCTCCTGGTCCCCTGCCTGCTCTGTGCAAGCGAGGGCGGAGCTACCCCAACCGCCGTCCCCTTGAGCCTCTCGACCTCCTGTCTGAGCGCGGCTAGATCTTGGGCCATTTTCCTCCTATCTTCTTCGGCAGCTTTGAGGAGGTTCCTTAGGTGCTGCTTTTCTTCATCCTCCAATGAGGAACGCTGCTCCGGAACCTGCGCTGGTGTTCGAGCCATCTCCTTATTGGCCATCGCAGGCCCGGCTACCTCCGCCGACTGCCTTTTGGCCAACTCCGTCGTGAGCCCCTCTATATAGTTGCTTGACACTCGGAGCTGGCGGACGCTCGTCCCCTTTAGGTTGGACGACGCCGCCGCTATCCTGCGAATTTGGTTCGTATATCGCAGCAGTTCCGCCTGAATATCTCTTGTGGGGAGATTCCTCGCCTCCCCCAACACCTCCTCCACATCCGGTATAGGCTTGCTGCCCCTGCACGGTGTGGGTACCGGTCTTTCCGGATCAAATGCGCTGAGCTCTTTGTCAAGCTTGAGCTCGTCCCGCTTCGCTGCGTTCAGCCGCTCTTTGGCAGCTGCCAGCCGAACATAGTCCCCTGTAGTCGGAGGGCGACCTCTCCTTTCAATATCCCCACCTTGGTTTGGCCGGGAAAATTCTATTGACATGATGGAGGAGTCCGAATCGTAGCCATCCGAGTCGTTGGCTACGGCCCTCCTCATCACCGGTCTTCTCGCCGGCGCAGGTGCCTCTCCGTAGGTCTGATCCTGGCTGTTCTGCGCTGTACCACTCGTCTCCGACGCTCTCCTCTTCGCCCTCGTGGTGCGGGTGGAGGTCATCCCCGAAGACTCCGATCCCGAGCGGTCGGTTGCCGACTCTTTCTTAATCTTTCTTGCTGCGGCGGTTGTTCTACTGCAAGACTCTTCATCCTTGGGCTGGTTCTCTGCCCCTATTACCTTAATTGTGTGCTGCTTCAGCACTTCAGTGCACCGCACCACAGGTATCCGCAGTGTGGGGCACTCCTCCTTCCTCAAACTACTCTCCCCCTCTCCTGGTTGGCCGCTTTTTAAGATGGCGGCCACATCTTGTTTGTTTTGTTTGTTTGTTGAGTAATTATCCATGATAAGTCCCACGAGTGGGGTCGGAAAAGAGGTCACCCCGGGCAGAGCCGCCTTACCCGGGGAAGCCGTTGAATACTCGGGGGGGCCGGCAGGTACCCCCGAGGGAACCGTTCGAGACCGCCCTGTTTTACGCCTGGGCGGCCACGCAATTCTCGGCACGGTTGCCTGTACACCTTAATTTCAGGCGTCCTCACTCGCCCCCGCCGCCCCCGTTTTCACCCCTCAGCTTGAGCCTTGCCGGCTTGGGAGGCCCTACCAGGGTCCGAAGACCCCGCCGGCATCGCCTCGCGCCTCACAGGGACTACTTAAAGACGACGGGAGCACCCCTTTTATGCGGACTCATACCGCAAGGCAGGGGATACCGTGGCCGTATTCCGCCCCGCGACCACACAGCGGATTTTTTATAGAGGTTTACTCCTCGCGGGGCCAGCCGGTTAAGGCAAGCCCCCCCGTTCCTGCAAAACATGACCACAGGCTTACGGTGTGAGCATAGGCCCCCCACTGGGGACCCGCCGTTCTCCCGTTAGCATAGAGGCCCTCGGCCTTGGGTGGCCAATCATCGAAGTGATCGACCACCGAAGGCGCAGTTCCTCTATCCCAGCGAACACCACGTGGAGGTGGGAGATCCGACTTGTGCCACCCCGGCACCAGTTCGTCCGCCAACCTAACCTAACCTAACCTAACCTAACCTAACCTAACCTAACCTAACCTAACCTAACCTAACCTTTTTTTTTTTTTTTTTTTTTTACGAGGGGAAATCTTCGAAAGACGCCCCCACTCCCCGGGGGAGGAGCGGGGGTAGTGTGGGATTCGTACCCACTAAAACCCCTCGGTGGTGACCACCCCGACGGGTAGGTGAGCCACGGGATCCTCCTCCGGCTCCGCGACTCACCCCCGTTATGCGCGGAAGGCGCCCTTCTCGGAGGGGGAGGGAAGCTCCCCCTCAATCAACCCCACCCCCGTTTTGAGCCGACCACGCCACCACGGTCGCCGTCGGCTCACCCCTCGGCCGCGTGCAATGGTGCCACGGGTCCCCCGACCCGTGACACCTGCGGCCATGGCGGACCCCGTCAAACGGGGCATTCGGGACCCCGGACGGAAGTCCGCCAAATCCCGAAAAATATTGGGACGGAAGCTGTCGCCGGGGAGGACGACAGCCCCGTCACCCCATCTCTCACACACGCACACTATAAATAATTACACAAATAGTAGCACACACCACTCACACATTACAATATATTTTACAATATTCACACTCCTCTCATATCCATTCGCACACGCACCCATTCATGCTCCACATTCACACACAACACATTCACTCCCACCCATTCTCTCCCACCCATTCAGACAATGCGGTCCGATGGACCGCGGGCGACACGGGGAGGCCGCGCCGCCCCACTAACCTCAGGAGTCAGGCCGGGCAGCCGGACCCGAAATTCCCGGCCTGCGTCTCCTTCTACTCGCGACCTCCCCGCGCCGCTCCCTCTCTCGCTCCGCCTGCTCTTTGTGAGACATTACTGTCTCACAAAAAGTGGCCACTGCATTCCATGCACATTCACTCTTCAACATACTCTCCACAAGCGCACTCACACTCACATCCACACCTACCTCGCCCTGTAAAAAGTGCCGAGGCCATGCATACGCCGGACACTCGCCCAGCGTGTGCTGGGCGGTGTCCGTCACACCCACTCCGCACTCATAGCACCCCGGCGATTGTTCCCTACCGATCCAGCGCCGGTACCAACCGAAGCACCCGTGCCCGGTCAGCACCTGCGTGACCCGGAACGAGAGCCGCCCGTGGCCGCGATCCATCCACTGTTCGAGGCGTGGAAGGATCGCCCCGACCGCGCGCTTCTCCGCGGCCCCGCTGGCAATGAGCTCCGCGCGCCAGCGGGAGACAGCGTCACGGCGGGCCTGGAGCCTGACCTCCTCGACGCTTGGTTCCGGCGGGCCACCCTGAAGTTCCCCGTCCAGACGGAGGGCGCATCGGTGCCGATACACCTCCGCCTCCACCTCCGCCTGGTACTTCCAGGGGATTACACCCGCCAGAACCATCGCCGACTCCCCGGAGATCGTGCGGTACCCCATAACCACCCTGGTCGCCAGCCGCCGTTCCACACGCCGCAGAACACCCTGCGCGTGACGACTGGCTCCCAGGTCGGCCGCCCAAACTGGGGCGCCGTACAGGGCCATACTCCGCACGACCCCCATGTAGAGCCGGCGAACCTTCTCGCTTGGTCCCCTCAGGTTGGGTAAAAGACGCGCCAACGCGTCCGCAACGCGGCCCAACCTGGGGGCCAGAGCGTCGAAGTGGCCATCGAAGCTCCAGTGGCTGTCCAGTCGGAGCCCGAGATATCTCATCTCGGACCCGATCTGGATCTCGACTCCGTTAACCCGGACCAGAGCTCCGGCCGGAGGTTTCCCCCCACGTGTGTGGCAGAAGGCCATCACCTCCGTTTTGTGGGGGGCCACCTCCAGCCCGAGCCCCCGGATGGCCGAAACAACCACCGAGGCTCCCAACTCGGCGAGACGGCTGGTCCTACTCCAGTCGAGCCCCGTTGCCAGTATATGCGTGTCATCTGCAAAGCACGTAAGGTGCAGTCCAGGTGGCAACGGGGCCGACAAGACGGGGTCGTACCCCACGATCCACAGGAACGGGCCTAGCCCCGATCCCTGAGGTACGCCCCGCCTTACACTCCACGATCTCTCCGTACCGGACCGATCGACACAATGAATTGTCCTCCCCCGGAGATAGTCCCCGATAATGGCCGCTATTACAGGAGGCACACTAAGCCTCTCCAATCCTTCTTCGATTACTCGGTGGGGCAGGGTGTTAAACGCATTAACAATGTCGAGCGATATCCCGATCGCTACCCCGCCCCTGGACGTGGCCGACTCCGCAATCCTACGCACCCTTTGTATCGCGTCCACCGTGCTTCTTCCTCGGCGGAAGCCAAACTGACTGTCGGCCACGTCCGGACCATCTCCGGAGAGGTGCGCAACAAGCCTGTTCGCGATCACTCTTTCAAATATTTTGCCCACCACATCTAATAGGACGATCGGCCGGTACGACCCCGGTTCCCCGTCGGGCTTTCCCTCTTTCTTTAAAAGGACCAGCCGCCCCGCCTTCCATATCGTCGGGAATTTTCCTTCTCTGAGGCAGGCGCTGAAGAGGCTGGCTAACCTCTCTCCCAAATAAGGGAGCACCAAGGCCCAGACCCGGCCCGGTATGCCGTCAGGACCCGGAGCTGTATTCCGGGCACTTGCCCGTCTGACGGCATCGACGAGTTCCCCCTCGGAGACCCCCATATCGTCGGTCCACTGAAGGTGGGCCGGCGACCCGGAGCGCGTCGAGGGACTATCATCCCACGGAAACAACGTTTCCACGACGCGCCCCAGTGTCTGGGGGTCGAGGCTCTCCGTTATCGGGGGGGCCCACGGTCTCAATTTCCCCATCACTAATTTATAAGGGCGCCCCCACCGATCCCGCTCCAGAGAGCCGAGGAACTCGTCCCAGGACCGGTCCTTGGACTCCCTGATGGCTGTCTGCACCGCGACCACCGCGTCACGGTAGTCGCTCCACAGAATTTGCTCCGCCGCGGGGTCGCGGTTACGCCTCCGCCGGGCACGCAGGCATTGGCGGCGCTTTGGGAGACACGCCTCGCGAAGCGAAGCGATCTCCGGCGTCCACCAATACGCGCCCCGGCGGGGGCGAGGGGTGGCCCGGGGCATCCCCACACTGCAGATGTCCTGCACGGTGTCCCGGAACCACCTAGCCTCACCCTCGACGTCCGCGACCTGTCCGGCCGGAGAAGCCGGCCAGCTAGCCGCGACGGCAGCAGCCACCAACATATCCTTGTCCAGCCGCTTCAGCGCCCACCTCTTCGGTGGTGGGCGCCGGCCACGGCGACACGGGGTGTCGGAGGAGAAGTCGACCCTGATGTAGCGATGATCGCTCAGGGTCTCCACCTCCTCCACCACCCTCCAGCTCGCGACGTCGCGCGCAGCCGCAGGGGAAGCCCACGTGAGATCCACAATGGACTCCCCCTGGGGCCGCACGCACGTGCTCACTGAGCCCCTGTTCAAAAGCAGGAGCTCTCGTGCCGCCGCCCAATCGAGGGCCGCCTCTCCCCTCGCGTCGGTACCCGGGGATCCCCACTGCCTGGCCTTGGCATTGAAGTCCCCGAGCACCAACACGCGTTGGGTGGGACAACGCGACACTACTTGTCCCACCCTATCCAACATCTCCTCAAATTCTGCGAGGGGCCAACGAGGCGGGGCATAAACGCCCACCACCACTAAATCCCCCCACCGAACCGCGACGGCTCCCCTCCCCGCTGCGATTTTGGAGCAAGGCGGGGAGCCGGGTTGCCCACGGTAAACAACGGCGACCGTCGCGTCCCGTCCCTCCCCATCCGCGAACCAGTTCGCGGCCTCGGGAACCCGATATGGTTCCGAAATCACCCCCAATCCGCAACCCCACTCGGCGAGGGTATGGAGCAGGAGGTCCTGCGCCCTCGCCGAGTGGTTCACATTGGCTTGAATTAGGGGGCTCAATGGCCCCATCACTTCTCGGATTCATTCACCACCTCCATGGTGCTCTCGTCTCGTTGCGTTGTCCGCTGCTCCTTCGTCTTCTCTTCTGGCTGCGCCTGCGTCTTTTTCTTTTTGGGCGCAGGGGCGCAGCTTGCTGCTCCCAAGCGGTGCTCGTGTGGCCTGCCCAAATCACTGCACAGGGGGCATTTCAATTTGTTTCTGCAGTTCGCCGCCCTGTGGTTTGCCTCGCCGCACGCGTAACAGCGTGTAGAGCGATCCTCTTCTTCAGTGCACTGCTGTGCAGTGTGGCCTTTTTGCAGGCAGCGATAGCACCGCATCGCCCTGCTCTGCAGTACCTCCACTCTCGCCGATGACCAGCCGATCCTCAGGCGGCCCGCTGTCTCGATCTTCTTCAGAGCTACCAGCGGGCACCGGGCCCATACCGTTCCCATTCTATTCCCTGCTCTGTTTATTTCGCCGACTTTTATTTCGTTGGCCTGGCACTCTCCAGTCTTTGCCATGGTTGCGGCCACTTCTTCCGGGGTGATGGAGTCGTCTAACCCCAGTAGCCTGACTTCTCCCGTCTTCACTGGGCAGGCCACCCTCACCTGGCCATCGGTGAAGGTCTCCTTCAGTTTTTCCGCAAGCGCTGCGGCCTTTTTCCGGCCCTCCTCGCCTGGCACACCAATCAGTATGCCGCCAGTGAAGGCCTTGCGCACCTTGATCTCTGAGATGCCGATGCTATCGAGATCGACCGTCTCTCTAGCCTTCAGGAGGGTCTGCGCATAGCTCGTCTCTGCTCCCGCTGCCACTGTCAAAGTGACCGCCGCCATCCTGGGTGGTCGCGGCGCCGTCACCCTCTTCTGGCCCGCGGTGTTCTTCGGCGCCACCTGCGCCGTCCTCTTCGCCGCCTGTTGGCGGCTAGCCCCCGCCTTGGCATTAGGCTGTTCGGCTTTTTTGGCCTCCTTCTTAGCCTTGCGGCCGAGGACCGTGGTCCATGATTCCCCCGATGGTGCGGCGGCTGCCGGGGGAGCAACCGGTGCGACCTTGGTCGCAGCCGCACTCTTGGCGACCTCCGCGAAAGTCTTTGCCCTCCTTGGTGCCGCCCGCGGTTGCGGCTTAGGCTGGGCCTTCTGTTGGACGTTCCTGCTGACCGCCCTCTCCTTAGTCCTTCCCCGTAGCTCCTCGGACAGTTCTTCTACTTTACGCACTAAGTGCGCAACAACCGTCTCCAGTCCGGTTGTAGGGGCGTCACTCTTCTCTGAGCCCCTAGCTTGGTCTGGCACCGCATCTCCGTTCGGCGACTTCCTTGCTTTTGGGGCCTCCTCCGGCCTCACCTCCCGCTGCAGCGTCGGGACCGGGTCCATCGTCGTCCCTTCTGTTACAGGCCGCATTTCCTCCATCTCCATTATCGATGATGGAGGCTCATCCATTGCTTCCGCTGTGACAATGAGTTCCGGCGGCGGGCTATTTGTTTTCGCCACCATTCTCCTCTTGACGTCCTCCCGTTCTGATTCGGAGGACGACAAGACTCTCCGGCGCGTTTTTCTTGCCGGCTCCAGTCTCCGTTCAGCCGGAGGTGGCGCCCCACCGGCCGGTGTCTTCTTCAGGCGCTCCACCTCCAGGCGAAGCGCCGCCAAGTCTTCCGCCATCTTCTTTTGCTCTTCTTGAGCAGCTCTGAGTTGCCTCTTGAGCTGCTCATTTTCTGCGGCCTGAGCCGTGAGCGTGAGCGCCCCTGACGCTCGTGTTCTTGGGGGCTCCGTGGCAGCCTCCTCCGTCCTGCCTTCCCCGACGTCCCGCCGCTTCGCCAGTTCAGTCGTCAATCCCTCTATGTAGTTTGACGATATCCGCAGCTGGCGGACGCTCGTTCCCTTTAAATTTGTAGAGCCCCTGGCGACTCTACGAATGAGGTCAGTGTACCTGAGTAGCTCGGCCTGCAGGTCGACCGTCGTCAGGTGCCTCACCTCCCTCATTACGTCCTCCACCTCCGGGATGGGCTTGCTGCCCTTGCTTGGACGTGGCACAGGTCGGGACGTGTCGTACGCCCCGAGCTCTTTGTCGAGCTCAAGCTCCATCCTCTTCGCCTCCGCCAGCCGTTCTTTGGCTTCAGCCAGGCGAATATAGTCGCCGGTCGTTGGCGGCCGACCTCTTCCCCGGGAGCCCCGGCTATCACTCCTGGACGGCGTACCCTCGACAGAGATGACTGAGGAGTCTGAGTCACTGTCGCCATCTTCATTGAGGACCCTCTTCCTCGGCATCGGTGTCCTCTGTTGTGCTCTCGGCAGAACCTCAACGGTACCCGGCCTCTCACGGCCTACGTCGCTGGCCTCCGACGACGCTCTACTGAGGCGCGTCGACCTCCTAGTCGTCATCCAACCCGTTTCCGACAGTGCGTCCTCTTCTCGCGCCGGCCCAGGCGCTTCCGAGCTGGTGCTTGCTTTCTGTTCTGTTGTATTGGCCGTTCTTGGCGGGGCCAATATATCGACGCACCTCACCACCGGCATCGCTTTTCCGGCGGCGCCGTCCATCCCGACATTTCTGGGCTTCTCCTCCTGCTCCTCCAAGGTTTTGCTGGGTTTTGAGCTGCCCACCACAGCTTGTTTTGTGTAAGAATTTGAAATATCCATGATTCGTCCCACGAGTGGGGTCGGAAAAGAAGTCACCCCGGGCAGAGCCGCCTTACCCGGGGAAGCCGTTGAATACTCGGGGGGGCCGGCAGGTACCCCCGAGGGAACCGTTCGAGACCGCCCTGTTTTACGCCTGGGCGGCCACGCAATTCTCGGCACGGTTGCCTATACACCTTAATTTCAGGCGTCCTCACTCGCCCCCGCCGCCCCCGTTTTCACCCCTCAGCTTGAGCCTTGCCGGCTTGGGAGGCCCTACCAGGGTCCGAAGACCCCGCCGGCATCGCCTCGCGCTTCATCGGGCCTACTTGAAGACGACGGGAGCACCCCTTTTATGCGGACTCATACCGCAAGGCAGGGGATACCGTGGTCGTATTCCGCCCCGCGAACCACACAGCGGATTTTTTATAGAGGTTTACTCCTCGCGAGCCAGCCGATTAAGGCAAGCTCCCCGTTCCTGCAAAACATGACTACAGGCTTACGGTGTGAGCATAGGCCCCCCACTGGGGACCCGCCGTTCTCCCGTTAGCATAGAGGCCCCCGGCCTTGGGTAGCCAACCACCGAAGTGACCGACTACCGAAGGCGCAGTTCCTCTATCCCAGCGAACACCACGTGGAGGTGGGAGATCCGACTTGTGCCACCCCGGCACCAGTTCGTCCGCCAACCTTTTTTTTTTTTTTTTTTTTTTTTTTTTTTTTTTTTTTTTTTACGAGGGGAAATCTTCATAGACACCCCCACTCCCCGGGGGAGGAGCGGGGGTAGTGTCAGATTCCTACTGACTAAAACCCCTCGGTGGTTCCCACCCCGTCGGTGTGGACGACCGAGGCGATCATCATCTACTTGCAACCTCGGCCGTCCCCGCTGGCGCTAAGGCGCCGCGCCTCGAAATCATTTCAGGAATGATTCCCACCCCTGTGCCTAATGCACCGAGTCGGCCACGTAACCACGCCGCAGCCGACTCGCCCCCGGCCGCTTTCGGTGGGACTTCGAGCCCCCGCTCGAAGCCCCTGCGGCCCTGACAGACACCTGCCGTGGATGCTGGTTAGGTGTCTGCCAGACAACTCCCCGAACGGTGCAGCCCCGTGGGACTACACCCTCCTGTCCTGTTGAGGACGGCCGCGACTGGGCTGCTTCTCCTTTGCCGGCTTAACGGGTCTCCTGGGTTTAGGAGCACACCCGCGGGCTCCCAAACGATGATCGGCCGGCCGGCCCAGGTCGCGGCAGAGCGGGCATGTCGGCTTCTCTGCATTGCACTCCTTAGCGGTGTGCCCCTCTTCGCCGCATTTATAACATCTGTGTGATCTATCCTGATCTTGATCACACAACACGGCTGCATGCCCCTTGTGCAAACACTTGTAGCAGTGCATCGCTCTTTGGGGCAGCACGACAATTCTGGCCGATGTCCATCCCACTCGTACCTTGCCCACTTCCTCTAATTTCTTGCCTGCTTCCAGGCTACACCTGACCCAGAGTGTACCCAGGCTTCTGGGTGTCCTCTTTATTTCGCCCACTCGGATTTCCTCCGGTGGGCATTTTCCAATCTCAGCTAGGGCCTGCTGCACTTCTTCGCTGGTCGCGGCGTCATCCAGCCCGAGGACCCTCATCTCCACCGTCCTTGTGGGCTGCTGGAACCGCACCTCCGAGCCTTCGAACGCCGGCTGTAGGCGCCGGAGTAGCTCGGCTACTTTCTTCTGCCCGTCCGGGCCCGGAACTCCCAAGATCATACCTCCTGTAGCGGACTTCTTGACCTTGAACTCCGTAATACCCAACTCTTGAATTTGGTCGGAGGGGACAGTCGCCACCGCCTTCCTCATGGCCTCGCTGTACGTGGTGCTCCCACCCTTAGGGATGGTAAGGGTGAGAGCTGCCATCTGCGGGACCCTCGGCACCTGCACCTTCTTCGGTGGTTGTTTCTTCTTCGGCGCCTTGGGCTTTTGCGCCTGTTTGGTCGCCGATGCGGTCGGTGCGGTTTGACCAGCCGCCGCCGTCGCACTCCTCTTCTCTGCCCTCTTGGCTTTTCGGCCGACTACGGTCGCCCATGTTTCCGGGGCGGGGGTCTTCTTCGGCTGCTCTTGGGGCCTGGGCGGAGGTGGCGCTGGAGCGACGTCCCTCCGGCGTCCGCTTCTTCCTCGAGTGGGTACCTCTGTGGGTCGGGGGGCCTCCTGGGCCTTCTTGCCCCGAACCTCATCGGTGAGGTCCCGCACCGCCGCCGCCAAGGTGGTCACAAGGTTGGTCAGATGTTCGACCTCCCTGTTCCTTGGCGGCTCCTCTTCTCTTCGCTCTTCCACTGCTGGAAGAACCGGCTCCACGTCGATGAAGGACTCCGGTGTCGTTGGCTGCACTAAGGCCTCCGCCTCCGTCGCCCTCCTCTTCAACTGCTCTTCCTCTATCGGGGAAGAGCACTGACTCGCTCTCCTCTTCCGTGGAGGCGTCGGCTCGGGCTCCATCGGGCGTGGCGGTGAGGGGGGGCATATAGCCACTGGAGTAACCATTTCCGCAACCTCCCTCCTAAGATTTTCCATCTCTCGCCGCATATCTTCTGTCTCCTTGCGGAGACTGTCTACATCTCTCTGGAGGCGCTCCTTCTCCATTTCGGCCATTGCCAGCGCCTGCCGCAGCTCCGTGATCTGGAGAGCATCGCTTCCCTCCGATTCAGGCCTCTTGCCGAGTTCAACGGCGTACGCCTGTATCGTATTCGCGCATACACGCAAGTCTCTCACGGCGGTTCCCTTTAAGTTCCGGGAAGCCGCCGCAACTCGCCGAACGTTGTCCGCGTTCCTCAGCATCTGTGCTACCAGGTCCGGGCATGGCAGCCTCTTCGCCTCCCTCATTAGGTCGAATAGTTCCGGCAACGGTTTGGAGGCCTTGGACGGCGGTGGGACATCGGAGGCCGGGTCCAGTGCCTGTCTCTCCCTGAGGAGCTCCAGCTCTTCTCGGAGCGCTTTATTGTGGCGCTCCTTGGCGGCCGCCAAGCCGACGTACTCGCCGGTGCTTGGCGGGCGACCTCTTCGCTCCACTCGTGGTGAGCCACTCCTCTCCGACCAATCCACGTCAATGGATATCTCAGAGATATCGCTATCGCTGTCCTCTTCGACCGCGCGGCTGGTTCGCGATATTGGCCGTCGCTTGGGGGCAGGGGCAACAAAGGTTCCCGCTGCCTGCTGGCGTTTCTTTTCAGCCCACATCCTCCGCGCGAACTTCTCGTTCTCGGTGTACGTCTGCTCCGAATCCGTGGTACACGGAGTTTGTTCAGCGCTGCTACCACAACCATCCCCCTTGTCGGGGATCCTTTCAATAACGTCCCGCGTGCGGCTGAGTCGCCCGAACGACGGCGCGGGCGTGTTGCACCTCACCACCGGTATCGTTATGGTGGGCATGCCTCTGCTAGTGCTCGGCATGTTCAGCGCCTGATTCTTCGTTACTCCCTCTTGAACAGTGCTCTTCTCTGTTGTTTGGCCGCTTTTAGCGTTGGCGGCCACAACGTTGGGTTTTTTAGTGTTCAAATCATCCATACTTGTCCCACGAGCATGGTCGGAAATGAAGTCACCCCGGGCAGAGCCGCCATACCCGGGGAAGCCTAGCTACTCGGGGGGATCGGCAGGTGCCCCCGAGGGAACCGTTAGAGACTGCCCAGTTTAACGTCCCGGCAGCCATGCAACTCTCGGCACGGTTGCCTGCACACCTTAGTTTGGGACGACCCCCCGAACCCCAATCGCCCCCTTTTCGATCCTCCGTGCGAACCTGTCCGGCATGGTAGTACCTGCCAGGGTCCGGAGACCCCGCCGGCGTAGCCTCGCACATCATAGGAACTACTTCAGGAGCGACCCCCTTTTATGAGGACTCATACCTCAGGCAGGGGATACCGTGGCCGTATTCCGCCCCGCGACCACACAGCGGATTTTTTATAGAGGTTTACTCCTCGCGGGGCCAGCCGGTTAAGGCAAGCCCCCCCGTTCCTGCGAAACATGACCACAGGCTTACGGTGTGAGCATAGGCCCCCCACTGGGGACCCGCCGTTCTCCCGTTAGCATAGAGGCCCTCGGCCTTGGGTAGCCAACCACCGAAGCGATCGACTACCGAAGGCGCAGTGCCTCTATCCCAGCGAACACCACGTGGAGGTGGGAGATCCGACTTGTGCCACCCCGGCACCAGTTCGTCCGCCTCGTCCGCCAACCTAACCTTTTTTTTTTTTTTTTTTTTTTTTACGAGGGGAAATCTTCATAGACACCCCCACTCCCCGGGGGAGGAGCGGGGGTAGTGTGAGATTCCTACTCACTAAAACCCCTCGGTGATGCCCACCCTCTACGGCTTTGACGGGTGATGGGACCCGACGCACAAAACGGCGCCACCACCCGCCAGCCGATTTGCGCTATTAGCGCCCAACTCGTGTGGGGGGAGAAGCCCCCCACACCACAAGAATGAAATCCAACCCCCAAATTTCCGAGTCGACGACGTCATCACGCCCGCCGTCGACTCGACCCCGCGGCCGCGTGCAAAGGAGTCATGGGCCCCCGCCCATGACCCCTGCGGCCATGACCCACCCCGAGGCAAGCTTGTCCGGAAGACCCACCCCAGAGCGATCATTCCCCGAAAATTTGGAGGGCGGCTAACCGGCGTCGAGGAGGTCGACGCCGCCCCGCAGCTCCACAACCCGCGACTTAATCTAAACATGCACACCCATCACACGCACACACACATACATACACATTCACTCAGTCACTCATTCACACGCGGGCGACGCGGAGAGGCCGCGCCGCCCCACTACACTCAGGAGGGCGCCCGGGAAACCGGGTCCGGATTCCCCGGTCGCCTTCTCCTCCTCAACACACGACTATCAGGCACCCCAGCGCGACGCTGCCGTTCACGCTCCGCCGCCTCCTTCAGGGACATAACCGTCTCGCTGAAGGAGACGACGGCCTTCCACTCGTTCTCACTACTCAACATTCTCTCAACAAGCACATTCACGCTAACATTCACACCCACCTCACACACGAGGTAGTGTCGCGGCCATGCCCAGGCCGGACACTCCTCTACCGTATGCTCAACGGTATCAGGGCCCACCCCACAATGGTGGCAGCCCGGTGACCGCTCCCTGCCGATCCGGCACAGGTACTGGGCAAAACACCCATGCCCAGTCAGCACCTGTGTGAGCCGGAACGAGAGCCGCCCGTGGCCGCGATCCATCCACTGTTCCAGGTGTGGAAGGATCGCCCCGACCGCGCGCTTCTCCGCGGCCCCGCTGGCATAGAGTTCCGCGCGCCAGCGGGAGACAGCAACGCGTCGGGCCTGAAGCCTGACCTCTTCGACGCTGGGCCCTGACAGGATACCCTCTACATCCCCGACCCGGCGGAGGGCGCTTCGGTGCCGGTACACGTCCGCCTCCACCTCCGCCTGGAACTTCCAGGGAATTACACCTGCCAGGACCATCGCCGACTCATACGAGATCGTGCGGTAGCCCATCGCCACCCTGATCGCCAGCCGCCGTTCCACTCTTCGCAGAACCCCCTGTGAGTGGCGGCTGACGGCCAGGTCGGCAGCCCAAACAGGGGCGCCGTACAGGGCCATACTCCGCACGACCCCCATATAGAGTCGGCGCACCTTCTCGCTCGGACCCCTCAGGTTGGGCAATAGGCGCGCCAACGCGCCCGCAACCCGCTCCAACCTGGGGGCCAACGCGTCGAAGTGGCCATCGAACTTCCAGTGGCTGTCCAGCCGGAGTCCGAGATAGCGCATCTCGGACCCGATCTGGACCTCGACCCCGTCTACCCGGATCAGAGATCCGGCCGGAGGCGGGTCCCCACGTGTGTGGCAGAAGGCCATCACCTCGGTTTTGTGGGGAGCCACCTCCAACCCGAGCCCCCGGATCGCGGAAACAACCACCGAGGCTGCCAACTCCGCGAGGCGGCTGGTCCTCTCCCATGTACGCCCCGTTGCCAATATATGCGTGTCGTCGGCGAAGCATGTGATAAACACTCCCGGTGGCAACGGGGCGCACAGAGCGGGGTCGTACCCCACGAGCCACAGGAACGGCCCGACTGCCGATCCCTGAGGTACGCCCCGCTCAACCCCCCAAGTCCTCAAAGCGCCCGACCGATCGGTGCAGTGAATGGACCTCTCGCGGAGATAGTCCCCGAGTATCCGCGTTAGCAATGGAGGCACATTTAGCCTCTCCAATCCCTCTAAAATCACTCGGTGGGGCAGGGTGTTGAAGGCGTTCACGATATCCAGAGATATCGCGATCGCCACCCCGCCCCTGGACGTGACCGACTGCGCGATGGTGCGGACCCTGTTTATCGCATCCACCGTACTTCTCCCCTGTCGAAAACCGAACTGGCAGTCGGCCACGTCCGGACCATCTCCGGAGAGGTGCCCTACCAAACGTGACGCTATTATACGCTCAAATATCTTTCCGATGACATCTAGCAACACGATCGGCCGGTACGCGGAAGGATCACCGTCCTTCTTCCCCTCTTTCTTAAGGAGGACCAGCCGCCCCGATTTCCATATAGATGGAAATTTTCCCTCTCGCAGGCAGGCGCTAAAGAGGCTCAACACCCTGTCCCCTAAAAATGGCAGCACCAAGGACCAGACCCGGCCCGGTATGCCGTCAGGACCCGGAGCCGTATTCCGGGCACTTGCCCGCCTGACGGCATCGACGAGCTCCCCTTCAGAGACCCCCATATCGTCGGTCCACTGAAGGTGGGCCGACGACCCAGAGCGCGCCGGGGGATTGTCATCTCCCGGAAAAAGGCGCTCCACGACGCGCTCCAGTGTCTGGGGATCGAGGCTCTCGGTTATCGGGGGGGCCCACGGTCGTAACTTGCCCATAACTAATTTGTATGGGCGCCCCCACCGATCCCGCTCCAGAGAGCCGAGGAACTCGTCCCAGGCCCGATCCTTGGACTCCCGAATTGCCGTGCGATAGGCAATTACCGCGCTCCTATATTCCCCCCATAGGAGCTGCTCCCGCGCAGGGTCGCGGTTGCGTCTACGTCGGGCACGCTGATACTGGCGGCGCCTAGGGAGACACGCATCGCGAAGCGATGCGATCTCCGGCGTCCACCAGTATGCGGCCCGACGCGGGTGAGGAGTGGCCCGGGGCATCGCCACGTCGCAGATGCCCTGCACTGTGTCCCGGAGCCACTCAGCTTCACCCTCGACGTCCGCGACCTCCCTGACCGGAGAAGCCGGCCAGCAAGCCACGCGGGCAGCAGCCTCCAAATAATCCGTGTCGAGCCTCTTCAGCGCCCACCTGCACGGCGGTGGGCGTCTACTCCGGCGGCACCGGGTGTCGGAGGAGAAATCTACTCTAATATAAAGGTGGTCGCTCAATGTCTCTACTTCCTCCGCCACCCGCCAGCTCGCAACGGTACGCGCGACCGCAGGGGAAGCCCACGTGAGGTCCACAATGGACTCCCCCTGGGGCCGCACGCACGTGCTCACCTGGCCCCTGTTAACCAACAGGAGGCCGTGTGCCGCCGCCCAATCCAGGGTCGCCTCGCCTCTCGCGTCCGTTCTGGAGGACCCCCATTCGCGCGCATGCGCATTGAAATCTCCCATAATAATCACGCGTTGGGAGGGACATTGCGATACAATTTGGCCCACCCTCTCCAAAACGTCCTCGAACTCGGCGAGAGGCCAACGAGGCGGTGCGTAAACGCCCACCACCGCTGTTTCCCCCCACTTAACGGCCACCGCCCCCCGCCCCGCGGCTATTGCGGAACAGGGGGTTGACCCCGGCTTACCCCGCGCTATTATCGCGATTGTCGCGTCGGAGCCCCCCGCATCCGCGAACCAGTGAGGCTGGTCCGGGACACGGTAGGGCTCCGCTACCACCCCTAGAGAACAGTCCCACTCGGCGAGGGTGTGGAGCAGTAGGTCCTGCGCCCCCGCCGAGTGGTTCACATTTGACTGTAGTATGGGGCTCAATGGCCCCATCACGCGGTCCCTTCCCCAGCCACCTCCATGGCTTCCTCTTGCTGCGGCTCCGGTTGAGCCCTTTCCACTTCCACGTTTGCGTTCATCGCCCCCGTCTTAGCAGTACCGGAAGCTTCCCCCCTTTCTTGTGCGGTGTTGTTACCGCCCCTCTTCTTCCTCTTTGACGGGGCGGGCGCGCAGTCCGCCGTCCCCAGCCTATGGGCTGCTGGCCGTCCCAGGTCCGCGCAAAGGGGACAATTAAGTTTCCCGGTGCACTGAGCCGCTATATGGTCGGTTCCTCCGCAGGCAAAGCACCGGCCCTTCCTGATGACATCGCTGTCGCACTGCGCAGCCACGTGGCCCCTCTGCAGGCACCGGAAGCAGTGTTTTGGCCTGGCTTCCAATACGTCCACCCTCGCGGACGACCACCCAATACAAATCCTCCTTGAGGCTTCGGCCTTCCTGGCCACCGCTACCGGGCATTTCACCCATACGGTCCCCATGGTTGTGGGGGACCTCCTTATATTGCCCACTTTGATTTCTTCTTTTCTTGCGCCCCCCAATTTGGCCAGTGCCTCGGCGATGTCCTTGGGCTCAATTGAGTCATCGAGCCCGAGGAGGCGGATCTCTGCCATCTGGACCGGGTTAGCAACCCTGACTTTCGTCTGGTCAAACGCCGTCTTCAACTTTTCGGCCAATTTCTCAGCCTTCATCTTCGATTCCTCTCCAGGAATCCCGAGGATGAGTCCTCCTGTAGCGGCCTTCCTTAGGCGAAACTCCTTTATTTCCAGCTGTTTCAGCTGGTCCTTATCTACTGTCGCCATAGCGGTTTTGATGACCTGGGCATACGTAGTGTCCTCCCCAGGCATCACAGTTAACGTGACCGCTGCTGTCCGCGGCGGCCGTGGCACCTTCGGCTTCTTTGCTGCCGCCGCTGCCGGCTTGTTGGGGCCGGTCACCGCCGCACCCTTACCGACTTTCGGAGTCTGCATCGCAGACCTGTCCGCCTCCCTCTGCTGGGTCTTTTTCTGATCCCGTCGCGCCTTGCGCCCCAACACCGTCGCCCAAGTGTCCCCCGTGGGGGCGGTTGGGGGGGGTGGAGGCGGCGGGTTCGCAGGTCTAGCCTCCTGGTTTGTGCGCGCCGACTGTTTGCGCGCCCCCGACGGTCCTCTTGAAGACGCCTTCGATCGACCCTGTCTGCCGGGCCCGATGTGCGACGTGCCGGCCCGCTCCTTCCTCACTTCCGCAGTGAGCTGATCCACCTTGCGGATGAGGGCCGCCACCACGGATTCTAACCCCGTCTCCGCCAACTTTCCCGGTCGCAGCTCCATCGGAGTTTCCCTCCTTATTTCCGGCTCACAGCCGGTCTCCTCCTGTTCCGCCGTCCTCGGCAGCTCCCGAGTTCCTAACGGCTCATCCGTCCGCTCCTCTTCAACGTTGACCTCCATCGGCGCCGGCGGTGTATCCTCGATCGCCGATGGTGGACCGACCACTGGTCCATCCATCCCCACAGCGCTGGTGTGCCTACGCTTGGCCTGCTCGCGCTCCGAGGAGGACGAGGATATCCTCCTCCTGGTCCCCGGCTTTCTTCGTCCCATCCCCGAGTGAGCGGGGTCGGTTGTGGTGGTGGTGGCGGGAATCGCCGGTCCCCCTCTCAACTCCTCCATTTGCTTCTTCAGCGTCGCCAGCTCTTCAGCCATCTGCCGACGCTGAGCCTCTGTCTCCCGGAGCCGCCTTTTCAGGCTTTCCAGCTCCTCGTCCCTACTCTCCGGATCCCTTGTTCCGGCCCCTTCTGGCCTCTTGGCCAATTCGGCCGAGTACGCCTCAATGGTGTTGGAGGCGACCCGTAGGGTCCGAACGCTAGTGCCCTTCAGGTTTTGTGAGCACTTAGCCACCCTTCTTATTAGTTCGGCGTTCTTCAACACCTCAGCGACCAGATCGGCCGAGGGTAGCCGCTTCGCCTCCCTCGAGAGATCCTCCACCTCAGGCAGAGGCATGCTTCCCCTGCTGGGTCCCGGTGCCGGGAGCCTCTCATCGAACACCTGCAGCTCTCTGTCCAGGAGCAAGGACTGTCTCTTCGCTTCGTTGAGACGTTCCTGGGCCTGGGCCAGGTTCACGTACTCCCCCGTGGTAGGGGGTCTTCCTCTCCTCTCAATCCGGGCCTCGGTCTGCTTCCAATCCACCGATATAACCGAGGAGTCGGAACCCGAATCCCCCTCTTCATCCACGATCCTGCGCCCCCGCGCGGCGCGCGCCGTGGTTTTTCGGGCGACCGGCTCTTTCACGCCGTCCCCGACTCTTAGCGCGGACCTCTCCCGCGCACCTCTCTCCATCCTGCGGCTGCTCTCCCTGGCACGCCTCGTTGTCCTCCACTCCGATCCCGATGACTCTTCGCCCGAGTTGCGGGGGGTGCTCTCCGCGGTTGGGGGCTCCTGTGCTGTGCCCGCCTGCACTTCTATCTTGGGCAGGGACACACTCCTGACTATCTTCACTGGCGTTTTTAGAACGTCAGTGCAGCGAACTATCGGCAGATTGGTCGGCACCGCCGCAAACCTCCCCTTGTTCTCCGCCTCTCTCCTCTTCTCCTCGCTTCGCTCGTTTTTTTGGCCGTTTTTTGAGCTGTCGGCCGCAGCTGAGTTTTTGGTAAAGGAAGAACAATTCATACTTGATCCCACGAGAGGGGTCGGAAGGGAAGTCGCCCCGGGCAGAGCCGCCATACCCGGGGAAGCCGTTGAATACTCGGGGGGGCCGGCAGGTACCCCCGAGGGAACCGTTCGAGACCGCCCTGTTTTACGCCTGGGCGGCCACGCAATTCTCGGCACGGTTGCCTGTACACCTTAATTTCAGGCGTCCTCACTCGCCCCCGCCGCCCCCGTTTTCACCACTCAGCTTGAGCCTTGCCGGCTTGGGAGGCCCTACCAGGGTCCGGAGACCCCGCCGGCATCGCCTCGCGCTTCATCGGGCCTACTTGAAGACGACGGGAGCACCCCTTTTATGCGGACTCATACCGCAAGGCAGGGGATACCGTGGCCGTATTCCGCCCCGCGAACCACACAGCGGATTTTTTATAGAGGTTTACTCCTCGCGAGCCAGCCGGTTAAGGCAAGCTCCCCGTTCCTGCAAAACATGACTACAGGCTTACGGTGTGAGCATAGGCCCCCCACTGGGGACCCGCCGTTCTCCCGTTAGCATAGAGGCCCTCGGCCTTGGGTAGCCAATCACCGAAGCGATCGACTACCGAAGGCGCAGTTCCTCTATCCCAGCGAACACCACGTGGAGGTGGGAGATCCGACTTGTGCCACCCCAGCACCAGTTCGTCCGCCCCGCCAACCTTTTTTTTTTTTTTTTTTTTTTTTTACGAGGGGAAATCTTCATAGACACCCCCACTCCTCGGGGGAGGAGCGGGGGTAGTGTGAGATTCCTACTCACTAAAACCCCTCGGTGGTTCCCACCCCGTCGGTATGGACGACCGAGGCGATCATTATCTACCTGCAACCTCGGCCGTCCCCGCTGGCGCAGAAGGCGCCTCGCCTCGAAACTATTCTGGAATAATTCCCACCCCTGTGCCTAGTGCACCGAGTCGGCCACGGAACCACGCCGCAGCCGACTCGCCCCCAGCCGCTTTGGTTGGGGCCCCGAGCCCCCGCTCGGAACCCCTGCGGCCCTGACGGGCACCAGCCAGCCACAGCTGGACTGGTACCCGCCAGACACTCCCCGAATGGTGTAATCCCGGTGGATTACACCTTCTTGTCCCTCCTGGGACGGCCGCGACCAGCGTTCTTCTTCCTCGGGTCCTTTCGTGGCTGGACCATCCTTGCCTTCGCGCGTCGTGGTTTGGGGGCGCACCCGCGAGCCCCCAGGCGGTGGTCCGCCGGCCGGTCTAGGTCGCGGCAGAGCGGGCATTCCAACTTCCCGGCGTTGCAATTTTTTGCCACATGGCCATCTTCCCCGCACTTATAGCACAGGCGGGACCTGTCTTCTTCGCGGCTGCATTGCGCCGCTGCGTGCCCCCGATGTAGGCATTTAAAACAATGCATCGGTCTATGCGCGAGGACCACCACTCTCGCGTGGGTCCAACCGACCCTGACCTGGCCCACCGCCTCGATCTTGCGGCCCACCTCCAGGGAACACTTCATCCACAGTGTCGCCAGGCTCCTGGGCGTCCGCCTGATGGGCCCGACCTGGATTTCCTCAGGCGAGCATCCGCCTATCTCGGCTAAGGCCTCTTGAACTCCCTCGCTGGTAGCCGCGTCGTCCAACCCCAGGACCCTCATTTCCACCGTCCTCGTGGGCTGGTGGAAACGGACATCCGTGCCCTCAAATGCCGGCTTCAGCCGGCGGAGCAACTCTGCCACCTTTTCGCGACCACCGGGGCCCGGGACTCCCAGGATGAGGCCCCCGGTGGCGGACTTCTTCACTTTCAGCTCCTCGATCCCGATCTGCTGGATCTCAGCGGTTGGCACTGTCGCCATCGCCTTCTTCATCGCCTCGGTGTACGTTGACTTCCCACCTGGCAGGACCGTCAACGTGAGAGCGGCCATGGGCGGGGCCCTCGGCACCTGCACCTTTTTGGGTGCAGCCTTCCTCCTTTGAGGCGCCTTTTTGGTCGCAGCTGCGGATGGAGCAGGTCCACATGCTGCAGACGCCGTTTGATTGTTCCTCTCGGCCCTTTTGGCTTTCCGGCCGACCACCTTAGCCCAGGTCTCCGGGGCCGGAGGGGCTCTTGCCGTTGTTGGCGGCTCTTCCTGCATCTCTCGTCGTTGAGCAGGTGCTGGATCCCTCTCTCCTCTTCGTCCCCGTGAGGGGACCTCACGCGGGCACGTGGTCTCCTGGTTTCGACCGCGTCGCACTTCCTCTGCGAGCCCCGTTACCGTAGCGGCCAAACCGGCGATCAGGCTCGACATGTGCTCCATTTCAGCCCTCCAGGGCTGTTCTACAACCCTTTGCTCCACTTGAGTGGGAGCAGGTTGTTCGTCTCCCCCGCCGCGTGGGCTCGGCGGTGTTGGTGGGGGTGGGGATGGCGCGTCCACCTCCGTCGCCCTTCTCTTCAACGTATCCTCCCCATTAGGTGGAGAGGGCGGGCTAGCCCTCCTCTTACGTGGAGGGGTCTCCGACTCCATCGGGCGGGATGGAGAGGGGGGGCAGAAAACTGGAGTGGCCCTCTCCATTATCTCCCTGCGAAGATGCGCCAATTCCTCCCGCATCTCATCGGTTTCCTTGCGGAGTTTCTCCATGTCTCTCTGGAGACAAATCTTCTCGGCGTTGGCAGCCGCCAGCTCTCCTCTGAGGTCTTCCACCTGTTGGGTTTCATTGCCCTCCGAGTGGGGCCTCTTGCCCAACTCCACCGCATAGGCCTCAATGGAGTTCGCGGACACTCTCAGGTCCCTGACGGACGTCCCTTTAAGATTTCGGGACGCAGCCGCTACCCGTCGAACGTGGTCCGCGTACCGGAGGATCTCTGCCGCCAGATCCGCAGTCGGCAGGCTTCTCGCTTCCCTCCTGATGTCGTAGGGGTCAGGAAGCGGTCGTGAGCCCCTGCACGGCTGTGGGACTTCCGTGCTGGGGTCCAGGGCCTGCTTCTCCTTCAGGAGCTTGATCTCCTCGCGGAGCGCTTGGTTGTGGCGCTCCTTTGCCGCGGCGAGACCCACGTACTCTCCAGTACTAGGTGGGCGGCCTCTCCTCTCCACTCGTGGCGATGCGCTCCTATCGGTCCATTCCACGTCTATAGACACCTCAGAGACGTCAGAGTCGCTGTCATCGTCAATGACGGGCATACTTCTAGACGCCGATCTTCGTTTGGGGGCGGGGGGAACCGCGAAAGTTCCCAAGGACCCTGATGGCCCGGCCTCCATACGCTCCCTCTTCTCGGCCTGTGTTCTCCTGGCCTGGATGTCCTTATCATTATACGGCTCTGAGTCCGTAGTGCAGGGAGTTTGCCCTGCACTACTTCCGCATCCGTCGCCTGGGGCGATCTTGTCAATGACGTCCCTAGTGCGGCTAAGCCGGCCGAAGGACGGTGCCGGCGTGCTGCACCTGACCACCGGTATCGACACCACCGATGTCAGGAGTTTCTCTGCCCCCTTATTCCGTTTCTCCTCTTCCAAGCCGCTCTTCCCTGGTTGGCCGGTTTTAACGTTGCCGGCCCCAACGGTTGAAAGATGTTTTGAATTCTCCATATGCGTCCCACGAGAATGGTCGGAAATAATGTCACCCCGGGCAGAGCCGCCATACCCGGGGAAGCCTAGCTACTCGGGGGGATCGGCAGGTGCCCCCGAGGGAACCGTTAGAGACTGCCCAGTTTAACGTCCCGGCAGCCATGCAACTCTCGGCACGGTTGCCTGCACACCTTAGTTTGGGACGACCCCCCGAACCCCAATCGCCCCCTTTTCGATCCTCCGTGCGAGCCTGTCCGGCATGGTAGTACCTGCCAGGGTCCGAAGACCCCGCCGACATAGCCTCGACACATCATCGGACCTACTTCAGGAGCGACCCCCTTTTATGAGGACTCATACCTCAGGCAGGGGATACCGTGGCCGTATTCCGCCCCGCGACCACACAGCGGATTTTTTATAGAGGTTTACTCCTCGCGAGCCAGCCGGTTAAGGCAAGCTCCCCGTTCCTGCAAAACATGACCACAGGCTTACGGTGTGAGCATAGGCCCCCCACTGGGGACCCGCCGTTCTCCCGTTAGCATAGAGGCCCTCGGCCTTGGATAGCCAACCACCGAAGTGATCGACTACCGAAGGCGCAGTTCCTCTATCCCAGCGAACACCACGTGGAGGTGGGAGATCCGACTTGTGCCACCCCGGCACCAGTTCGTCCGCCCGCCCCGCCAACCTAACCTAACCTTTTTTTTTTTTTTTTTTTACGAGGGGAAATCTTCGAAAGACGCCCCCACTCCCCGGGGGAGGAGCGGGGGTAGTGTGGGATTCGTACCCACTAAAACCCCTCGGTGGTGACCACCCCGACGGGTAGGTGAGCCACGGGATCCTCCTCCGGCTCCGCGACTCACCCCCGTTATGCGCGAAAGGCGCCCTTCTCGGAGGGGGAGAGGAGCTCCCCCTCAATCAAAACCCACCCCCGTTTTGAGCCGACCACGCCACCACGGTCGCCGTCGGCTCACCCCTCGGCCGCGTGCAATGGTGCCACGGGTCCCCCGACCCGTGACACCTGCGGCCATGGCAGACCCCGTCAAACGGGGCATTCGGGACCCCGGACGGAAGTCCGCCAAATCCCGGAAAAATATTGGGACGGAAGCTGTCGCCGGGGAGGACGACAGCCCCGTCACCCCATCTCACACACGCACACTATAAACAAAAACATAAATGAATATTAGCACGCACCACTCACACATTACACTATATTTTACAATATTCACACTCCTCACATATCCATTCGCACACGCACCCATTCATGCTCCACATTCACACAACATTCACTCCCGACCATTCTCTCCCACCCATTCAGACGATGCGGTCCGATGGACCGCGGGCGACGCGGGGAGGCCGCGCCGCCCCACTAACCTCAGGAGTCAGGCCGGGCAGCCGGACCCGAAATTCCCGGCCTGCGTCTCCTTCTACTCGCGACCTCCCCGCGCCGCTCCCTCTCTCGCTCCGCCTGCTCTTTGTGAGACATTACTGTCTCACAAAAAGCGGCCACTGCATTCCATGCACATTCACTCTTCAACATACTCTCCACAAGCGCACTCACACTCACGTCCACACCTACCTCGCACTGCAAGAAGTGCCGAGGCCATGCATACGCCGGACACTCGCCCAGCGTGTGCTGGGCGGTGTCCGTCACACCCACTCCGCACTCATAGCACCCCGGCGATTGCTCCCTACCGATCCAGCGCCGGTACCAACCGAAGCACCCGTGCCCGGTCAGCACCTGCGTGATCCGGAACGAGAGCCGCCCGTGACCACGATCCATCCACTGTTCGAGGCGTGGAAGGATCGCCCCGACCGCGCGCTTCTCCGCGGCCCCGCTGGCGATGAGCTCCGCGCGCCAGCGGGAGACAGCGTCACGGCGGGCCTGGAGCCTGACCTCTTCGACGCTTGGTTCCGGCGGGCCACCCCGAAGTTCCCCGTCCAGACGGAGGGCGCATCGGTGACGATACACCTCCGCCTCCACCTCCGCCTGGTACTTCCAGGGGATTACACCCGCCAGAACCATCGCCGACTCCCAGGAGATCGTGCGGTACCCCATAACCACCCTGGTCGCCAGCCGCCGTTCCACACGCCGCAGAACACCCTGCGCGTGACGACTGGCTCCCAGGTCGGCCGCCCAAACTGGGGCGCCGTACAGGGCCATACTCCGCACGACCCCCATGTAAAGCCGGCGAACCTTCTCGCTTGGTCCCCTCAGGTTGGGTAAAAGACGCGCCAACGCGTCCGCAACGCGGCCCAACCTGGGGGCCAGAGCGTCGAAGTGGCCATCGAAGCTCCAGTGGCTGTCCAGTCGGAGCCCGAGATATCTCATCTCGGACCCGATCTGGACCTCGACTCCGTTAACCCGGACCAGAGCTCCGGCCGGAGGTTTCCCCCCACGTGTGTGGCAGAAGGCCATCACCTCCGTTTTGTGGGGGGCCACCTCCAGCCCGAGCCCCCGGATGGCTGAAACAACCACCGAGGCTCCCAACTCGGCGAGACGGCTGGTCCTACCCCAGTCGAGCCCCGTTGCCAAAATGTGCGTATCGTCGGCAAAGCACGTAAGGTGCAGTCCCGGTGGCAACGGGGCCGACAAGACGGGGTCGTACCCCACGATCCACAGGAACGGGCCTAACCCCGATCCCTGAGGTACGCCCCGCCTTACACTCCACGATCTCTCCGTACCGGACCGATCGACACAATGTATCGTCCTCCCCCGGAGATAGTCCCCGATAATGGCCGCTATTACAGGAGGCACACTAAGCCTCTCCAATCCTTCTTCGATTACTCGGTGGGGCAGGGTGTTAAACGCATTAACAATATCGAGCGATATCCCTATCGCTACCCCGCCCCTGGACGTGGCCGACTCCGCGATCCTACGCACCCTTTGTATCGCGTCCACCGTGCTTCTTCCCCGGCGAAAACCAAACTGACTGTCGGCCACGTCCGGACCATCCCCGGAGAGGTGCGCAACAAGCCTGTTCGCGATCACCCGTTCAAAGATTTTGCCCACCACATCTAATAGGACGATCGGCCGGTACGACCCCGGTTCCCCGTCGGGCTTTCCCTCTTTCTTTAAAAGGACCAGCCGCCCCGCCTTCCATATCGTCGGGAATTTTCCTTCTCTGAGGCAGGCGCTGAAGAGGCTGGCTAACCTCTCTCCCAAATAAGGGAGCACCAAGGCCCAGACCCGGCCCGGTATGCCGTCAGGACCCGGAGCTGTATTCCGGGCACTTGCCCGTCTGACGGCATCGACGAGTTCCCCCTCGGAGACCCCCATATCGTCGGTCCACTGAAGGTGGGCCGGCGACCCGGAGCGCGTCGAGGGACTATCATCCCGCGGAAACAACGTTTCCACGACGCGCCCCAGTGTCTGGGGGTCAAGGCTCTCCGTTATCGGGGGGGCCCACGGTCTCAATTTCCCCATTACTAACTTATAAGGGCGCCCCCACCGATCCCGCTCCAGAGAGCCGAGGAACTCGTCCCAGGATCGGTCCTTGGACTCCCTGATGGCTGTCTGCACAGCGACCACCGCGTCACGGTAGTCGCTCCACAGAGCTTGCTCCGCCGCGGGGTCGCGGTTACGTCTCCGCCGGGCACGCAGGCACCGGCGGCGCTTCGGGAGACACGCCTCGCGAAGCGAAGCGATCTCCGGCGTCCACCAATACGCGCCCCGGCGGGGGCGAGGGGTGGCCCGTGGCATCCCCACACTGCAGATGTCTTGCACGGTGTCCCGGAACCACCTAGCCTCACCCTCGACGTCCGCGACCTGTCCGGCCGGAGAAGCCGGCCAGCTAGCCGCGACGGCAGCAGCCACCAACATATCTTTGTCCAGCCGCTTCAGCGCCCACCTCTTTGGTGGTGGGCGTCGGCCACGGCGACACGGGGTGTCGGAGGAGAAGTCGACCCTGATGTAGCGATGATCGCTCAGGGTCTCCACCTCCTCCACCACCCGCCAGCTCGCGACGTCGCGCGCAGCCGCAGGGGAAGCCCACGTGAGATCCACAATGGACTCCCCCTGGGGCCGCACGCACGTGCTCACTGAGCCCCTGTTCAAAAGCAGGAGCTCTCGTGCCGCCGCCCAATCGAGGGCCGCCTCTCCCCTCGCGTCGGTACCCGGGGACCCCCACTGCCTGGCCTTGGCATTGAAGTCCCCGAGCACCAACACGCGTTGGGTGGGACAACGCGACACTACTTGTCCCACCCGATCCAACATCTCCTCAAATTCTGCGAGGGGCCAACGAGGCGGGGCATAAACGCCCACCACCACCAATTCCCCCCACCGAACCGCGACGGCTCCCCTCCCCGCTGCGATTTTGGAGCAAGGCGGGGAGCCGGGTTGCCCACGGTAAACAACGGCGACCGTCGCGTCCCGTCCCTCCCCATCGGCAAACCAGTTCGCGTCCTCAGGAACGCGGTAAGGTTCTGCAACGACACCCAATCCGCAACCCCACTCGGCGAGGGTATGAAGCAGTAGGTCCTGCGCCCTCGCCGAGTGGTTCACATTTGCTTGGATTAGGGGGCTCAGTGGCCCCATCACTTCTCGGATTCATTCACCACCTCCATGGTGCTCTCTTCCGGCTGCGTTGTCTGCTGCTCTTTCGTCCTCTCTTCGGGCTGCGCCTGTGTCTTTTTCTTCTTCTTGGGTTCCGGGGCGCAGCCCGCTGCTCCTAGCCTGTGCGTGTCGGGCCTGCCTAGGTCGCTGCACAATGGGCACCTGATCTTATTAGTGCAGCTCGCTGCCTTGTGGCCCTCTGCTCCACATGCGTAGCACCGACCCGATCGATTTTCCTTCTCTGGACACTGTTGTGCTGTGTGTCCCTTGTGTAGGCACTTGAAACATCTCATCGAGCGGGCCTCCAGGATCTCGACCCTTGCAGAGGACCACCCGACACGCACTTTGCCTGCTTCCTCCACTTTCTTCAGGGCGGTTAGAGGGCAACGCACCCACACCGTCCCCATTCTGTTGGCCACGTGCTTAATTTCGCCAACCTTCAATTCACTGGCCTCGCAACCTCCTAATGCTGCCAGGGCCTCAGCTACGTCCTTTGGCGTGATGGACTCATCGAGGCCCAGTAGTCGCATTTCGCCCGTTTTGACAGGGCATGCGACTTTCACTTGTCCATCGTCGAACGTCTCCTTCAGCTTCTCAGCGAGCGCAGAGGCCTTCTTCCGGCCTTCCTCGCCTGGCACCCCGATCAGGATGCCGCCGGTGAAGGCCTTTCTCACCTTTATATCGGTGATGCCAATCTCTTGCAAGTTTACTGCCTGCCTGGCCCTCAGTAGTGTTTGGGCGTACGAAGTTTCGGCCCCAGGAGCCACCGTCAGAGTAACCGCTGCCATCCTCGGCGGCCTCGGCGCCGTCACCCTCTTCGGGGCTGAGTTGGTTTTCGGCGCAGCCTGCGCTGTCCTCTTCGCCGCCTGGTGGCGGCCGACGCCTGTCTTGGCGTTGGGTTGCTCCGCTTTCCTTGCCTCCTTCTTCGCCTTCCGGCCTAGGACCGTGGTCCATAGTTCGCCTGGAGGTGCGGCAGCGGTCGGGCGGGCAGCTGGTGCGACCGTGGTCGCAGCCGCTCTCCCGGCGGCCTCCGCGAATGTCCTCGCCCTCCTTGGCGCCGCCCGCGGTTGTGGCTTTGGCGGGACCTTCAGCTGGGCGTTCTTGCTGGTCGCCCTCTCCTTTGTCCTTCCCCTTAGTTCCGCAGATAATTCCTCAACTTTGCGCACTAGGTGCGCAACTACTGACTCGAGTCCGGTTGCAGGGGCTTCACCCTTTTCCGACCCCCGAGATTTGACTGTCTCCGGCTCTCTGCTCGGCGGCTTCCTCGCTTGTGATGCCTCTTCCGGCCTCACCTCCCGTTGCAGTGTCGGGACCGGGTCCCCCGTCGTCCCTTCTGTGACCGGCCGCACTTCCTCCGTCTCCATCGATGCTGGAGGATCGTCCATAGCCTCCGCCGGGCTAACGAGTTCCGGCGGAGGGCTATTGGTTTTCGCCACCATTCTCCTTTTGACGTCCTCCCGTTCTGATTCGGAGGACGACAATACTCTCCGGCGCGTTTTTCTTGCCGGCTCCAAACTTCGTTCAGCCGGAGGTGGCGCCCCCCCGGCCGGCGACTTCTTCAGGCGCTCCACCTCCAGGCGAAGCGCCGCCAAGTCTTGCGCCATCTTCCTTTGCTCTTCTTGAGCAGCTCTGAGTTGCCTCTTGAGCTGCTCATTTTCTTCGGCCTGAGCCGTGAGCGTGAGCGCCCCTGACGCTCGTGTTCTCGGGGGCTCCGTGGCAGTCTCCTCCGTCCTGTCTTCCCCAACGTCTCGCCGCTTCGCCAGCTCAGTCGTCAATCCTTCTATGTAATTTGTGGATATCCGTAACTGGCGGACGCTCGTCCCTTTTAAATTTGTCGAGCCTCTTGCGACTCGACGGATGAGGTCCGTGTACCTGATCAGCTCCGCCTGCAGGTCCACCGTCGTCAGGTGCCTCACCTCCCTCATTATGTCTTCCACCTCTGGGATGGGCTTGCTGCCCTTGCTCGGGCCCGGGACCGGCCTGGTCAAATCATAGGCCCCCAGTTCTTTGTGGAGCTCCAGCTCCGCTTTCTTCGCCTCGGCCCATCGCTCCTTGGCCTCGGCCAGGCGTACATATTCGCCGGTAGTTGGTGGCCGGCCCCTTCCACGTGAGCCCCTGCTATCTCCCCTTGACGGCAAGGTCTCCACCGAGATAATGGAGGAATCCGAGTCGGAATCCCCGTCCTCGTTTATAACCCGCCTCCTCGGAATGGGTCGCGCGGCCGGTATTGGCGGATCTTCTCCTTGGTCCGACCTCGGTGTGTCCCTTCCCGATGCACCGGCATCCGACGATGCCTTACATAGGCGCAGTGAACGCCTCGTCGTACGCCACTCCGTTTCCGATCCCGAGTCCCTCTCCCTCGCCGGTCCGGGCGCCTCTGAGCCGGTTGTCTTGCTCAGCTCTGTAGTATTGGCCGTTTTGGGCGGTGCCAATATATCCACACACCTCACCACCGGTAGGGATACTCCGGTGGTACCTTCCTTCCCGGTGTTCCGGGACCTCTCCTCTTGCTGCTCCTCTTTTGTTTGGATGGGTTTTGAGCTGCCCCCCACAGCTGTAATAGAAAAATCGAAACACTCCATAACTGTTCCCACGAGCGTGGTCGGAAGGAAGGTCGCCCCGGGCAGAGCCGCCTTACCCGGGGAAGCCGTTAAATACTCGGGGGGATCGGCAGGTACCCCCGAGGGAACCGTTCGAGACCGCCCTGTTTTACGCCTGGGCGGCCACGCAATTCTCGGCACGGTTGCCTGTACACCTTAATTTCAGGCGTCCTCACTCGCCCCCGCCGCCCCCGTTTTCACCCCTCAGCGTAAGCCTTGCCGGCTTGGGAGGCCCTACCAGGGTCCGAAGACCCCGCCGGCATCGCCTCACGCCTCACAGGGACTACTTAAAGACGACGGGAGCACCCCTTTTATGCGGACTCATACCGCAAGGCAGGGGATACCGTGGCCGTATTCCGCCCCGCGAACCACACAGCGGATTTTTTATAGAGGTTTACTCCTCGCGAGCCAGCCGGTTAAGGCAAGCTCCCCGTTCCTGCAAAACATGACTACAGGCTTACGGTGTGAGCATAGGCCCCCCACTGGGGACCCGCCGTTCTCCCGTTAGCATAGAGGCCCTTGGCCTTGGGTAGCCAATCACCGAAGCGATCGACTACCGAAGGCGCAGTTCCTCTATCCCAGCGAACACCACGTGGAGGTGGGAGATCCGACTTGTGCCACCCCGGCACCAGTTCGTCCGCCAACCTAACCTAACCTAACCTTTTTTTTTTTTTTTTTTTTTTTGAGTCAGGAAACCTTGCATAGGTTTCCCCGATCCTTCGGGGAAAGACCAGGGAATATGCCGGATTCTTACCGGCTAAAACCTGACTATGGAGCCTTCATCGCGAGTTGATCGGGTGAAGGGACCGAAACGCACACCCTCCACCCGTCCCCGCTACGTGCCATACTGCACCCTTCTTCTGAGCGGAGGTTAAGCCTCCTCTCCATGTGTAGCGGGGATGTTCCCCAGAAGTTACTCCCGAGAACACCCCACCCATCGCCCATTTTTGAGCCGTTGACACCTCCATGTTTGCCAACGTCTCACCCCTCGGCCGCGTGCAATGAGCCTTGGAAACCCCGTCCAAGGCCAGTGCGGCCGTGCGACCCCCGCGATGGAGACCGGCTCTCCCGAATGGGGTCGCAATCCCACGCGGTCAGCGCACGTGCGCCACTACGTCCTAGCTACGGGAAAAGGTGACTCCCCGGGGAGTCACGGGCGACGCGGTGAAGCCGCGCCGCCCCTTACCGTCAGCTATCTCCGGCTGGCCCGCGCGGAGCCGGTGTTACCGCGCGCGCCCTGCGTCCACCCACTCTCCCGGAGCGAACCGCCCTCGCGATCCGCCGAGCCCCTTGGCGTTCCCTAACGCGCTCCGCCGCCTCCTTCTTTGAGACAACCGTCTCGCAGAATTTGACGACGGCCTCCCACTTGTTGGCCGAGTCTAGCATGGCCCGGACGACCCCTCCCGGGGAGAGATCACCTCCCACCTCGCACTGGAGGAAGTGTCTCTCCCACGCGAACGCGGGACACTCGCTCAGCGTGTGCTGAGCGGTGTCCGGCCCTTCCCCGCAATGATAGCACTGCGGCGATGGTTCCCTACCCATCCGACACAGGTACTCGGCAAAACAACCATGCCCGGACAGCACCTGTGTGGTCCGGAACGTGAGCGCTCCGTGCCCACGATCCATCCACTTCTCCAACAGCGGAAGAATCGCCCCGACCGCTCGCTTGCCTACAGCGCCAGTGCGCAGGAGCTCGAGCCTCCACTGCCAAATAGCGTCACGGCGGGCCTGGAGCCGGGCCTCCTCAATGCTCGGGTCTGGCAGGTCCCCCCCATTAGTATCGGACGCGTTACGACCGCGCAGACGGCGCCTGAGATCGTAAATCCCCTCTTCGATTTGCGCTTGGTAGCGCCACGGCAAAACACCCGCCAAGACCATCGACGTCTCATAAGAGATCGTGCGGTAGCCCATCACAACCCTGATGGCCAGCCTCCGCTCGACCCTCCGCAGGACGACCAGTGAGTTCCCGCTGGCCATCAGGTCGGCAGCCCAAACTGGGGCGCCGTACAAGGCCATGCTCCGCACGACCCCCATGTAGAGCCTCCTCACGCTCTCGCTAGGACCCCTCAGGTTGGGTAAAAGACGCGCCAACGCGTCCGCTGTACGGCCCAACCTGGGGGCCAGAGCATTGAAATGGCCCTCGAAACTCCAGTGGGAGTCCAGCAGGAGGCCGAGATACCGCATCTCGGTCCCTATACGGACCTCCACTCCGTCTACCCGGACCACGGCTCCTTCCGGAGGCTTATCCCCACGGGGGTGGCAGAAGGCCATCGCCTCCGTCTTCCGGGGAGCCACCTCCAGTCCGAGCCGTCGGATGGCCGAGACAACCGCCGCAATTCCTACTTCTAAATTCCGGCTGGTCCTCCCCCAGTCGCGACCCACTGCCAGAATGTGGGTATCGTCCGCGAAGCAAGTCCCGAAAACGCCGTCTGGCAACGGAACCGTGAGCGCCGCGTTATATCCCACGAGCCACAGGTCCGGCCCCAGCGCCGCACCCTGTGGCACCCCGCGCTCGACTGTCCAAACGCGCGTTACCCCTTCTCGGTCTACGCATTCTACAGTCCTGCCCCGGAGATAGTCGGAGACTATGTCCCGGAGCTCCCCAGGAACGCAGTGTATAACCAGCCCCTCCTCTATCGCCCAGTAGGGAAGCGAGTTAAACGCATTCACGATGTCCAGCGATACGGCTATCGCCAGACCTCCCCGTGAGGTCGCGGCCTCCGCGATCGCCCGGACTCGCCTCACCGCGTCGACCGTGCTGCGTTCCTTCCTGAACCCGAACTGGCACGGTGCCAGGTCTGGGCCCACCCCGGATAGATGGGCCACCAACCTCTCCGCGATAACTCTTTCGAAGAGTTTCCCTATCTCGTCTAGGAGAACGATTGGCCTGTAGGACGACGGTTCGTCCTCGGGCCTTCCCGCCTTACGCAAGAGGACCAGCCTTCCCCGTTTCCAAATTCCCGGGAACGTTCCCTCCCTGAGGCACGCGGTGAAAAGTCGCGCCACCCTTTGACCGAGGTGAGGGAGCACCAAGGACAACACCCTGCTAGGTACGCCGTCAGGACCCGGAGCGGTACTCCGAGCCTTCACCCGTCTGACGGCGCGGACGAGATCCTCGACGGTTACCTCCACACCGTCGCTCCGCGGAAGGCGAAGCAACGGCCCGGTTCGCGTCGGATGTTCCTCGCGGGGGAACAGTGCCTCAACGACGCTCCCCAGGAATTGAGGATCAAGGGTCTCTGCCACCGGAGGGGCCCACGGACGAAGCTTCTCCATCACAAGCTTGTACGGCCGCCCCCAGCGATCGCGCTCCAGAGACCCAAGGAACTCGTCCCAGGCACGGTCCTTGGACTCTTTGATGGCCAGCTGCAATGCCATCACGCCCTCACGATACACTCCCCAGAGGTCTTGCTCCCTCTCGGGATCGCGGTTCCGTCTGCGTCGGGCGCGCTGATACCGGCGACGCAATGGCACACACGCTTTGCGAAGCTCCGCGATGTGCGGCGTCCACCAGTATGCCGCCCGACGTGGTCGAGGGGCGGCCCGGGGCATCGAGACATTACAAATGTCGTGCAATGTGTCCCGAAGCCACTCCGCCTCGCCCTGGACGTCCGCAACCGTCTGGTCCGGAGAAGCCGGCCAGCAAGCCGCGAGGGCAGCAGCCTCCGCTAAATCGCGGTCGAGTGCTCTTAACGCCCACCGACGGGGGCCCGAGCGCCCACCACCGCGGCGCCGGGTATCGGAGGAAATGTCGACGCGGACGTAGCGATGATCGCTCAGCGTCTCCACTCCCTCTTCCACCCGCCAGCTCGCAACGAGTCGCGCGGCCACAGGGGAGGCCCAGGTCAAATCTACGACCGACTCACCCTGAGGCCGCACGCAAGTGCTCACCGAACCCCTGTTTTGCAACAGGAGCCCATGCGCCGCGGCCCAAACAAGGACCGCCTCGCCCCTCGGATCAGTCGTCGAGCTACCCCACTCTACCGCGTGCGCGTTGAAATCCCCGAGGATCAATACGCCCCGCGATGGGCATGCTGAAACGATCGAACCCACCCTATCGAGAAATTCCTCGAACTGCTCCAAGGGCCAACGAGGCGGGGCATAGACGCCCACGACCGCCGTATCCCCCCATCGAACCAGTACTGCACCGCGACCGGCCGCCGACGCGGTGCACGTCGGGAAACCCTGGCGATTCCGCGCCACTATCGCGACCAAACCCTCCGCATCCCCAAACCAATCGTTCCTATCGACGGGAATCCGGTACGGGTCTACAACTACCCCTATCGACGCCTGCCACTCGTCGAGGGTGTGGATCAGGAGATCCTGTGCCCTCGCCGAGTGGTTTACGTTGGCTAGTATGAAGGGGCTCGACGGCCCCATTACTTACCGGTGACGTCGTCCGCTGCCTCCACAGCGCTGTCCTCTTCCGGCGTTGGTGTTGCCTCCCTCTCTTCGGCGGGTCCCTCGGGTTGTGGTCCCTCGCTGGTTGCTGGCTCTTCAGCAGCCATCTTCTTCACCGCAGGTGTTGGAGTGGATGCCTCTTCCTCGCTGTTGGGGGCTGGCTCCTTCCTCTTCCTGCTGGTGACCTCGGCGTCTTCTTTCTTCGCAGGTTCTGCCCGCGATTCCTTCTTCTTCTCCGTTGCCTTTGTGGGGGCCACGGAGATCTGGGAGCAATCCTTTGCCCCCAGACTGTGCTCGGCTGGGCGTCCGAGGCTGGCGCAGAGCGGACATCTTCGCTTGTTCACGCACTCGGCGGCGATATGTCCCGTGCCGCCGCACGCGTAACATAGACCGGACCGGTCCGGCCCGCCGCACTTCTGCCGGGTGTGTCCGGTTTGCAGGCACCGAAAACAGTGCTGCGGGCGCGGCTCAAGTACGTGCACCTTCGCCTGCGCCCAACCGACGCGCACCTTCCCGGCATCCCGGACTTTTTTGACGGCGGTCAGTGGGCAGCGCACCCAAGCTGACCCGAGTCCCGCCACTGTCTGACGCACTTTTCCGACGCGCACCTCACTCGCGTCGATCTGCGCCAGCTCCGCAACCGCGCGCGCGATTGTCTCTTCGGTCGCGGAGTCGTCCAGCCTGAGCAGCCGGAATTCGGCCATCTTCACCGGCCTCGCGACTCGAACGTCTGAGCCTGCGAAGACCGGCTTCAGCTCTTCGACAAGGGCCTGGGCCTTCTTCGCGGCCTCTTGTCCCGGGATGCCCAACAGGATCCCTCCCGTCTTCGTTCGGCTCAACTTGAATTGTTTGATGCCGAGTGCTTCAGGCTTGACCGCCTGAATGGCCTTCGTCAACGTCTCCTTGTACGTGGTCTTCCCATTGGGAGCGACCGTGAGGGTGACCGCCGCTGTTCGCGGTCCTTTCGGCATCTTGACTCTTTGAGTCGCCGGTCCCTTCACGTTGACGGGCTTCTTCTGCGTCTGAGCGCTGACCGCTGGCTTCTCTGCCTTCTTTGCGGCGCGCTTCTCTTTACGGCCCACCACTTTAGCCCACGTCTCCTGCGCGGCTGTGGTGGGCTGAGGCCTCTGGGAGGGATCCGCGCTCCTTGCTGCAATCCTCTCCTCTTCGCGGCTCTTCGTTGCCGTCTTCGTGTCCTCTTTGAGCACCCGCGCTGCTGGGGCCTTCTTCGCTCCAATCCGGAGCTCTTCGGCCAAGGACTCGAATCTCTTGTCGAGCTCCTTGGTCACTTCCTGTGCGACCGCTCTGATAAGGTCCCTGATTCCCATTCCCTGTAATGGGAGCTCAGGTACCGCGGGCTCGGTCGCCTGAGGGTGTGGCGGGCTCTCGAAGCCAATCGCCATTTCCTCTTCTGCTCGTCCACACTCGTCTTCGGCTCCTGCGAGTGTGGCTGGCGCCAAGGTCTTCACAGGGCTATCCACCCTTGGTCTCCTGGCATCCTCTACTTCGGTCGATGAGGAGATCATCCTGGCCCTCTTTCTCCTCATCGACAGGCAGATCGGTGTGTCCCCGGATCCGCTGGGGACGGTGCTCCTCGGTGTGGGGCTACGCCTCGGTCCCTCTTGTGCCTCTTCGAGCTTCCGCTGAAGGGCTGCGGTCCTCTCCTTCTCGGCTTGGAGAGCCGCACGGAGCTCGCGAGCTTCCTCTTCTGGAGCATTGGGGGAGGTCTCGTGCCTTCTCCCCAATTCCGTGGCGTACGCTTCCGCCGTGTTCGCGCATTCCCGTAATTTGCGCACGTACGTCCCCTTCAGGTTGGGCGATCTTCCGGCGACCATCCTGATATCCTCGGCGAGGACCAGGACCTGCGCAACCAGGTCACAGGAGGGTAGGTTTCTTGCCTCGTTGGCAACCTCCCTCACCTCGCGCAGGGGCAAACTCCCCTTGCTGGGTCTGGCTGCCTCGCGTATAGCCAGACCCTCCTCCTCAAGGGCCAGCTGCCGCAGTGCAGCTGCTTTCCGCTCGGCCACTGCTGCCTCCTCGGCCTGTAAAGCGATGGCCCTCTGCTTCTCGCGATTCAGTCGCGCGAGAGCATCCGCGACCCTTTTCTCCGCCGTATCCCCGGAGCTTACACCGGCCTTCCTGCCTTTGGTGCTGGATACAGCAGGCCTTCCTCTCTTCCGGAGGGAGATCTGGGACGCAGGGACTCCCTCGGTGGACACCGTCGAGGCCGATGAGTCCGACTCCGCGCCCTGGCCCTTGAGTCCTCTTCGTGGTTTTCTCCTCGGTGGGACCTTGGTCCATCCGTCCACGCTCGGCGAGCCTCGGCCCGACTCCCGATCCGACGCGGCGTGCAGCGACTCGGCGCTGCTGATCACCACCAGCGTCGGGCACTGTCCACCGATGGCGCTTGGGTCGACCGACGGCCTTGCCGTCGGCGCCAGTCCGGAAGCGCCTGCCCGCGTGACAATCGACGCATAAGTCGTCGCGGGCCCCGCCACGGCACTCACTCGCAGAGTGTCACTCGGGTTAACACTCGCACCGGCGAACCGGAAGACGCTCGGCGCGGCACTCACCGATGTGCTCGGCACGCCCATTCGCGTCACGCCCGACACCCCAGTAACCGCACTTGGGGTGAAAACATACGGCACTCCCGCAGTGTCCGTTCGCGCGACTGTAACGACCTGCGCTACCGCACTCGCGCAGGTAACGTTCGCGGCACTGGGCGCCATCCCCGTGATGGCACCCCCCGACGGCCTCGGCCCGACGCCCAAGGCAAAACGCGGCGCGAATCCCGGCGCGAAGTGCTGCCCCGACGATGCAGCCGCAGACCCGGGGACGAAAGGCGCTGTCTCCCCGAATGAGACAGCACGCACCACGGAGGTCGGGGCGACAGACGGTACTGTCGTCGCGACCCACGATGCCGGAATCGGCCCGACTCCTGTTTGCGGCCCGGCCACCGCCCCGAACACGACCGGCGTCTCACCGCACGAGACGGAACGCGTGGCGGGTGCAAGTCCCGACGAAGGCCCAGCGGTCGTGAACACCTCCGTGAGTTCCCGACGCGCGCCACCCGCCGCAGTACACGGCACTGATCTTCTTTTTGCCAGGGCCCTCTTCGGGGACCCGGCGACGCTGGCTGGAGCGGCGACCCTCCTAGCCTGCGCTTCCTCCATCTTCTCGAGCGTCACTCTCACCTTGTGGGTGACGCTCTTGTCTTCCAGGATGACCGGCTTTGCCTTCCGGGTCACCTCTGGACTCTTCTTCCGGGTTTCCGTCGCCGTCCTCACCGATCTTCGCAGGGAGGAACCCATCTCCGCTGCAGATCCGCTCTCATCCCCCTTCGCCATCTCATCAGAATTTTGTTTTGGTTTTTCTTCTGCCATATTAGAGGATAGGATTTCTTCGGGTTCGGCCATCATGGCACCCGCACCGCGGTGCGGGATCTTCCCCCGGTCTGAAACAGCCCTAGATAAGCGATGCCAAAGCCGATAAGCGGTTTGTCGGATGGTCGATCCTATTGGCATCGAGTGACTCTAATTAAAACGTTACGGGATAGGCCCGCGCCATGAGAGATGTTAAAGGTTTTACGTCACCCCTATCGAGTGAGCGACGCCGGATCCGAACCGACGCCTAACTCAAACCTCAGGCTAGACGTGTCAGGTCTTTGTATCCCTCCCTGACTTCGGGTATGGGGAACCAGCGACCAACCTGGATCCCCCATTCCCCCGCCCGAACACTGCCACTTCAACTCCCGGATTGGCTCCAGCCATCTACATGCGCCTCCTTCCCCCGACATGCTGGGTCAGGGCCTCTTTGCCTATCATGTAGGACTTACGGTTTGGCCATCTTAACCAGCAGCGGTCGATATCCGTCGACACACATAGACCCGGTCGGGAGGCTACTACTCCTCCCTTGGCTAGTCTCGCGGGAAATATCCATGACAGGTCGACCAAGGCTCAATCATACAGTGTTCAACACTAACATAGTCCCCCGTTCTCGGCCCGAGCCCGCCCGACATGGTTGTACCTGCCGAAGTCCGAAGACTTCGTCGGTATGGCCTCGCGCGTCATCGAACAAGTTCTTACGCCAGTGCGACACTCCCATTCACACACACATTCATACTTCGCCGTTCTCCCGTTAGCACAGAGGCACTCACCCTTGGGTAGCACCGAAGTACTACCGAAGAGCTTAGAGTGCCTCCGTCCCAGCAGACACCACGTGGAGGTGGGAGATCCGACTTGTGCCCCCCTGGCACCAGTTCGTCCGCCAACCTAACCTAACCTTTTTTTTTTTTTTTTTTTTTTTTTGAGTCAGGAAACCTTGCATAGGTTTCCCCGATCCTTCGGGGAGGGACCAGGGAATATGCCGGATTCTTACCGGCTAAAACCTGACTATGGAGCCTTCATCGCGAGTTGATCGGGTGAAGGGACCGAAACGCACACCCTCCACCCGTCCCCGCTACGTGCCATACTGCACCCTTCTTCTGAGCGGAGGTTAAGCCTCCTCTCCATGTGTAGCGGGGATGTTCCCCAGAAATTACTCCCGAAAACACCCCACCCATCGCCCATTTTGAGCCGTTGACACCTCCATGTTTGCCAACGTCTCACCCCTCGGCCGCGTGCAATGAGCCTTGGAAACCCCGTCCAAGGCCAGTGCGGCCGTGCGACCCCCGCGATGGAGACCGGCTCTCCCGAATGGGGTCGCAATCCCGCGCGATCAGCGCACGTGCGCCACTACGTCCTAGCTACGGGAAAAGGTGACTCCCCGGGGAGTCACGGGCGACGCGGTGAAGCCGCGCCGCCCCTTACCGTCAGCTATCTCCGGCTGGCCCGCGCGGAGCCGGTGTTACCGCGCGCGCCCTGCGTCCACCCACTCTCCCGGAACGAACCGCCCTCGCGATCCGCCGAGCCCCTTGGCGTTCCCTAACGCGTTCCGCCGCCTCCTTCTTTGAGACAACCGTCTCGCAGAATTTGACGACGGCCTCCCACTTGTTGGCCGAGTCTAACATGGCCCGGACGACCCCTCCCGGGGAGAGATCACTTCCCACCTCGCACTGGAGGAAGTGTCTCTCCCACGCGAACGCGGGACACTCGCTCAGCGTGTGCTGAGCGGTGTCCGGTCCCTCCCCGCAATGATAGCATTGCGGCGATGATTCCCTACCCATCCGACACAAGTACTCGGCAAAACAACCATGCCCGGACAGCACCTGTGTGGTCCGGAACGTGAGCGCTCCGTGCCCACGATCCATCCACTTCTCCAACAGCGGAAGAATCGCCCCGACCGCTCGCTTACCTACGGCGCCAGTGCGCAGGAGCTCGAGCCTCCATTGCCAAATAGCGTCACGGCGGGCCTGGAGCCGGGCCTCCTCAATGCTCGGGTCTGGCAGGTCCCCCCCATTAGTATCGGACGCGTTACGACCGCGCAGACGGCGCCTGAGGTCGTAAATCCCCTCTTCGATTTGCGCTTGGTAGCGCCACGGCAAAACACCCGCCAAGACCATCGACGTCTCATAAGAGATCGTGCGGTAGCCCATCACAACCCTGATGGCCAGCCTCCGCTCGACCCTCCGCAGGACGACCAGTGAGTTCCCGCTGGCCATCAGGTCGGCAGCCCAAACTGGGGCGCCGTACAGGGCCATGCTCCGCACGACCCCCATGTAGAGCCTTCTCACGCTCTCGCTAGGACCCCTCAGGTTGGGTAAAAGACGCGCCAACGCGTCCGCTGTACGGCCCAACCTGGGGGCCAGAGCATTGAAATGGCCCTCGAAACTCCAGTGGGAGTCCAGCAGGAGGCCGAGATACCGCATCTCGGTCCCTATACGGACCTCCACTCCGTCTACCCGGACCACGGCTCCTTCCGGAGGCTTATCCCCACGGGGGTGGCAGAAGGCCATCGCCTCCGTCTTCCGGGGAGCCACCTCCAGTCCGAGCCGTCGGATGGCCGAGACAACCGCCGCAATTCCTACTTCTAAATTCCGGCTGGTCCTCCCCCAGTCGCGACCCACTGCCAGAATGTGGGTATCGTCCGCGAAGCAAGTCCCGAAAACGCCGTCTGGCAACGGAACCGTGAGCGCCGCGTTATATCCCACGAGCCACAGGTCCGGCCCCAGCGCCGCACCCTGTGGCACCCCGCGCTCGACTGTCCAAACGCGCGTTACCCCTTCTCGGTCTACGCATTCTACAGTCCTGCCCCGGAGATAGTCGGAGACTATGTCCCGGAGCTCCCCAGGAACGCAGTGTATAACCAGCCCCTCCTCTATCGCCCAGTAGGGAAGCGAGTTAAACGCATTCACGATGTCCAGCGATACGGCTATCGCCAGACCTCCCCGTGAGGTCGCGGCCTCCGCGATCGCCCGGACTCGCCTCACCGCGTCGACCGTGCTGCGTTCCTTCCTGAACCCGAACTGGCACGGTGCCAGGTCTGGGCCCACCCCGGATAGATGGGCCACCAACCTCTCCGCGATAACTCTTTCGAAGAGTTTCCCTATCTCATCTAGGAGAACGATAGGCCTGTAGGACGACGGTTCGTCCTCGGGCCTTCCCGCCTTACGCAAGAGGACCAGCCTTCCCCGTTTCCAAATTCCCGGGAACGTTCCCTCCCTGAGGCACGCGGTGAAAAGTCGCGCCACCCTTTGACCGAGGTGAGGGAGCACCAAGGACAACACCCTGCTAGGTACGCCGTCAGGACCCGGAGCGGTACTCCGAGCCTTCACCCGTCTGACGGCGCGGACGAGATCCTCGACGGTTACCTCCACACCGTCGCTCCGCGGAAGGCGAAGCAACGGCCCGGTTCGCGTCGGATGTTCCTCGCGGGGGAACAGTGCCTCAACGACGCTCCCCAGGAATTGAGGATCAAGGGTCTCTGCCACCGGAGGGGCCCACGGACGAAGCTTCTCCATCACAAGCTTGTACGGCCGCCCCCAGCGATCGCGCTCCAGAGACCCAAGGAACTCGTCCCAGGCACGGTCCTTGGACTCTTTGATGGCCAGCTGCAATGCCATCACGCCCTCACGATACACTCCCCAGAGGTCTTGCTCCCTCTCGGGATCGCGGTTCCGTCTGCGTCGGGCGCGCTGATACCGGCGACGCAATGGCACACACGCTTTGCGAAGCTCCGCGATGTGCGGCGTCCACCAGTATGCCGCCCGACGTGGTCGAGGGGTGGCCCGGGGCATCGAGACATTACAAATGTCGTGCAATGTGTCCCGAAGCCACTCCGCCTCGCCCTGGACGTCCGCAATCGTCTGGTCCGGAGAAGCCGGCCAGCAAGCCGCGAGGGCAGCAGCCTCCGCTAAATCGCGGTCGAGTGCTCTTAACGCCCACCGACGGGGGCCCGAGCGCCCACCACCGCGGCGCCGGGTATCGGAGGAAATGTCGACGCGGACGTAGCGATGATCGCTCAGCGTCTCCACTCCCTCTTCCACCCGCCAGCTCGCAACGAGTCGCGCGGCCACAGGGGAGGCCCAGGTCAAATCCACGACCGACTCACCCTGAGGCCGCACGCAAGTGCTCACCGAACCCCTGTTTTGCAACAGGAGCCCATGCGCCGCGGCCCAAACAAGGACCGCCTCGCCCCTTGGATCAGTCGTCGAGCTACCCCACTCTACCGCGTGCGCGTTGAAATCCCCGAGGATCAATACGCCCCGCGATGGGCATGCTGAAACGATCGAACCCACCCTATCGAGAAATTCCTCGAACTGCTCCAAGGGCCAACGAGGCGGGGCATAGACGCCCACGACCGCCGTATCCCCCCATCGAACCAGTACTGCACCGCGACCGGCCGCCGACGCGGTGCACGTCGGGAAACCCTGGCGATTCCGCGCCACTATCGCGACCAAACCCTCCGCATCCCCAAACCAATCGTTCCTATCGGCGGGAATCCGGTACGGGTCTACAACTACCCCTATCGACGCCTGCCACTCGTCGAGGGTGTGGATCAGGAGATCCTGTGCCCTCGCCGAGTGGTTTACGTTGGCTAGTATGAAGGGGCTCGACGGCCCCATTACTTACCGGTGACGTCGTCCGCTGCCTCCACAGCGCTGTCCTCTTCCGGCGTTGGTGTTGCCTCCGTCTCTTCGGCGGGTCCCTCGGGTTGTGGTCCCTCGCTGGTTGCTGGCTCTTCAGCAGCCATCTTCTTCACCGCAGGTGTTGGAGTGGATGCCTCTTCCTCGCTGTTGGGGGCTGGCTCCTTCCTCTTCCTGCTGGTGACCTCGGCGTCTTCTTTCTTCGCAGGTTCTGCCCGCGATTCCTTCCTCTTCTCCGTTGCCTTTGTGGGGGCCACGGAGATCTGGGAGCAATCCTTTGCCCCCAGGCTGTGCTCGGCTGGGCGTCCGAGGCTGGCGCAGAGCGGACATCTTCGTTTGTTCACGCACTCGGCGGCGATATGTCCCGTGCCGCCGCACGCGTAACATAGACCGGACCGGTCCGGCCCTCCGCACTTCTGCCGGGTGTGTCCGGTTTGCAGGCACCGAAAACAGTGCTGCGGGCGCGGCTCAAGTACGTGCACCTTCGCCTGCGCCCAACCGACGCGCACTTTCCCGGCATCCCGGACCTTTTTGACGGCGGTCAGTGGGCAGCGCACCCAAGCTGACCCGAGTCCCGCCACTGTCTGACGCACTTTCCCGACGCGCACCTCACTCGCGTCGATCTGCGCCAGCTCCGCGACCGCGCGCGCGATTGTCTCCTCGGTCGCGGAGTCGTCCAGCCGGAGCAGCCGGAATTCGGCCATCTTCACCGGCCTCGCGACTCGAACGTCTGAGCCTGCGAAGACCGGCTTCAGCTCTTCGACAAGATCCTGGGCCTTCTTCGCGGCCTCTTGTCCCGGGATACCCAATAGGATCCCTCCCGTCTTCGTTCGGCTCAACTTGAATTGTTTGATGCCGAGTGCTTCTGGCTTAACCGCCTGAATGGCCTACGTCAAGGTCTCCTTATATGTCGTCTTCCCATTGGGAGCGACCGTGAGGGTGACCGCCGCCGTTCGCGGTCCTTTCGGCATTTTGACTCTTTGAGTCGCCTGTCCCTTCACGTTGACGGGCTTCTTCTGCGCCTGAGCGCTGACCGCTGGCTTCTCTGCCTTCTTTGCGGCGCGCTTCTCTTTACGGCCCACCACCTTAGCCCACGTCTCCTGCGCGGCTGGGGTGGGCTGAGGCCTCTGGGAGGGATCCGCGCTCCTTGCTGCAATCCTCTCCTCTTCGCGGCTCTTCGTTGCCGTCTTCGGGTCGTCTCTGAGCACCCGCGCTGCAGGGGCCTTCTTCGCTCCAATCCGGAGCTCTTCGGCCAAGGACTCGAATCTCTTGTCGAGCTCCTTGGTTACTTCCTGGGCGACCGCTCTGATGAGGTCCCTGATTCCCATTCCCTGTAATGGGAGCTCAGGTACCGCGGGCTCGGTCGCCTGAGGGTGTGGCGGGCTCTCGTAGCCAATCGCCATCTCCTCTTCTTCACGCCCGCGCGCGTCTTCGCCTCCTGCGTGCGTGGCCGGCGCCAAGATCTTCACAGGGCTATCCACCCTTGGCCTCCTGGCATCTTCTACTTCTGACGATGAGGAGATCATCCTGGTCCTCTTTCTCCTCATCGACAGGCCGATCGGTGTGTCCCCGGATCCGCTGGGGACTGTGCTCCTCGGTGTGGGGCTACGCCTCGACTCCGCCTGTGCCTCTTCGAGCCGTCGCTGAAGGGCTGCGGTCCTCTCCTTTTCGGCTTGGAGAGCCGCTCGGAGCTCACGAGCTTCCTCTTCTGGAGCATTGGGGGAGGTCTCGTGCCTCCTGCCCAATTCCGTGGCGTACGCTTCCGCCGTGTTCGCGCATTCCCGTAATTTGCGCACGTACGTCCCCTTCAGGTTGGTCGATCTTCCAGCGACCATCCTGATATCCTCGGCGAGGACCAGGACCTGCGCAACCAGGTCACAGGAGGGTAGGTTTCTTGCCTCGTTGGCAACCTCCCTCACCTCGCGCAGGGGCAAACTCCCCTTGCTGGGTCTGGCTGCCTCGCGTATCGCCAGACCCTCCTCCTCAAGGGCCAGCTGCCGCAGTGCAGCTGCTTTCCGCTCGGCCACCGCTGCCTCCTCGGCCTGTAAAGCGATGGCCCTCTGCTTCTCGCGATTCAGTCGCGCGAGAGCATCCGCGGCCCTTTTCTCCGCCGTATCCCCGGAGCTTACACCGGCCTTCCTGCCTTTGGTGCTGGATACAGCAGGCCTTCCTCTCTTCCGGAGGGAGATCTGGGACGCAGGGACTCCCTCGGTGGACACCGTCGAGGCCGACGAGTCCGACTCCGCGCCCTGGCCCTTGAGTCCTCTTCGTGGTTTTCTCCTCGGTGGGACCTTGGTCCATCCGTCCACGCTCGGCGACCCTCGGCCCGACTCCCGATCCGACGCGGCGTGCAGCGACTCGGCGCTGCTGATCACCACCAGCGTCGGGCACTGTCCACCGATGGCGCTTGGGTCGACCGACGGCCTTGCCGTCGGCGCCAGTCCGGAAGCGCCTGCCCGCGTGACAATCGACGCATAAGTCGTCGCGGGCCCCGCCACGGCACTCACTCGCAGAGTGTCACTCGGGCTAACACTCGCACCGGCGAACCGGAAGACGCTCGGCGCGGCACTCACCGATGTGCTCGGCACGCCCATTCGCGTCACGCCCGACACCCCAGTAACCGCACTTGGGGTGAAAACATACGGCACTCCCGCAGTGTCCGTTCGCGCGACTGTAACGACCTGCGCTACCGCACTCGCGCAGGTAACGTTCGCGGCACTGGGCGCCATCCCCGTGATGGCACCCCCCGACGGCCTCGGCCCGACGCCCAAGGCAAAACGCGACGCGAATCCCGGCGCGAAGTGCTGCCCCGACGATGCAGCCGCAGACCCGGCGACGAAAGGCGCTGTCTCCCCGAATGAGACAGCACGCACCACGGAGGTCGGGGCGACAGACGGTACTGTCGTCGCGACCCACGATGTCGGAATCGGCCCGACTCCTGTTTGCGGCCCGGCCACCGCCCCGAACACAACCGGCGTCTCACCGCACGAGACGGAACGCGTGGCGGGTGCAAGTCCCGACGAAGGCGCAGCGGTCGTGAACACCTCCGTGAGTTCCCGACGCGCGCCACCCGCCGCAGTACACGGCACTGATCTTCTTTTTGCCAGGGCCCTCTTCGGGGACCCGGCGACGCTGGCTGGAGCGGCGACCCTCCTAGCCTGCGCTTCCTCCATCTTCTCGAGCGTCACTCTCACCTTGTGGGTGACGCTCTTGTCCTCCAGGATGACCGGCTTTGCCTTCCGGGTCACCTCTGGACTCTTCTTCCGGGTTTCCGTCGCCGTCCTCACCGATCTTCGCAGGGAGGAACCCATCTCCGCTGCAGATCCGCTCTCTTCCTCCTTCGCCAACTCTTCAGAATTTGGTTTTTCTTGTGCCATAGTAAGAGGATGCATTTCTTCGGGTTCGGCCATCATGGCACCCGCACCGCGGTGCGGGATCTTCCCCCGGTCTGAAAAAGCCCTAATTAAACGATGCCAAAGCCGATAAGCGGTTTATCGGACGGTCTATCCTATTGGCACCTGATGACTCTAATTAAAACGTTACGGGATAGGCCCGCACCATGTCAGATGTTAAAGGTTTTACGTCACCCCTATCGAGTGAGCGACGCCGGATCCGAACCGACGCCTAACTCAAACCTCAGGCTAGACGTGTCAGGTCTTTGTATCCCTCCCTGACTTCGGGTATGGGGAACCAGCGACCAACCTGGATCCCCCATTCCCCCGCCCGAACACTGCCACTTCAACTCCCGGATTGGCTCCAGCCATCTACATGCGCCTCCTTCCCCCGACATGCTGGGTCAGGGCCTCTTTGCCTATCATGTAGGACTTACGGTTTGGCCATCTTAACCAGCAGCGGTCGATATCCGTCGACACACATAGACCCGGTCGGGAGGCTACTACTCCTCCCTTGGCTAGTCTCGCGGGAAATATCCATGACAGGTCGACCAAGGCTCAGTCATACAGTGTTCAACACTAACGTAGTCCCCCGTTCTCGGCCCGAGCCCGCCCGACATGGTTGTACCTGCCGAAGTCCGAAGACTTCGTCGGTATGGCCTCGCGCGTCATCGAACAAGTTCTTACGCCAGTGCGACACTCCCATTCACACACACATTCGTACTTCGCCGTTCTCCCGTTAGCACAGAGGCACTCACCCTTGGGTAGCACCGAAGTACTACCGAAGAGCATAGAGTGCCTCCGTCCCAGCAGACACCACGTGGAGGTGGGAGATCCGACTTGTGCCCCCCTGGCACCAGTTCGTCCGCCTCGTCCGCCAACCTAACCTAACCTAACCTAACCTAACCTAACCTAACCTTTTTTTTTTTTTTTTTTTTAACGTGGGGGAAATCTTCCAAAGATACCCCGCACCCTTGGGGGAGGGCGCGGGGTTATGCGGGATTTTTACCCGCTAAAACCCCCACGGTGGTCCTTTACTGACGCGTTGAGGGGGCCCCGGGAACTCTGTAAGAACGCAACCAGGGCCCCCAGCGCCTTACTAAGGTCTTCACGGGGGAGGTCGGAAGGACCTCCCCCTACTCGCTGGAGTAATAAAATCGAATCTTTACGGCGATGCCCGGACCACCGAGGCACCGCCGTCCCCCCCGGGGCAGCGTGCAAGGCGTTCTGGGCCCCCACCCAGAACGCCACTGCCCCTGCGGCGGCTTCGAGGGTGCGGAAGGCATCCCCAGAGAGCCGCCGCCCCCCGACAAGACCGACGTCTTGAGAAGGCCGGCAGACCCCGCTCTAACGCGGGGCACCGCCGGCCTGCCAACCTCATCCGGGGGAACCCTGGCGGGGTCTGCGTCGACCCCGCCCGCTCCCCCGGCCCCTCTGACACAGGGGCACCGCCGACCCACGGCGACGCCTCCGCTCCCTAGCCCGCGAGCCCGTCGCTTCTCGGGCCCGCTCTGCGGCCTCCTTCTGCAACATAACATTCTCGCAGAAGGAGGCCACAGCCCTCCAGTTCCTCTCGCTCGCCAGCAGTGCCCCAACTATTGCCGGCAGCGAGAGGTCGTACCCTATCTGTGGGTACAGGACACGGCGCAGCGCTGAAAAGGCGGGGCAAACCTCCAGCGTGTGCTGCGCCGTGTCCTCAGCCTCTCCACAATGGTGGCAGACCGCCGTCGCCTCCTTTCCTATTCGACACAGGTACTCCCCGAAGCATCCATGCCCGGAGAGCACCTGCGTCATGCGGTAGGTGAGGTACCCGTACCGCCGCTCCCGCCACTCCTCAAATTGTGGTAGGAGGGCCCCGACAACTGGCTTGCCAGCGCACGAACGGAGCTCCGTGCGCCAACGGAACACAGCCAGTCGTCGGGCCTGGCGCCTTATGCCCTCGACCGTCTTGGGCTCCGGCGGGACACCGTCGAGTCGCCGCAGGGCACGGACGCGCGTATAAACAAGCGCGTCCGCCCCCGCCAAAAACTCGAACGGGATAAGTCCCGCCAGAGACATCGCCACCGCGTAGGAGATGGTGCGGTATCCCCTAACGACCCTGATGGCCAGCCGACGCTGCAGCCGGTGCAGCAGCTGAAGGCTGCGCCGGCTGGCCATCAGAGCGGGTGCCCACACTGGTGCTCCGTAGAGCACCATGGACCGCACCACCCCCACGTAGAGGCGGCGAACCCTCTCCTCAGGTCCCCCGAGATTGGGCATGATGCGACCCAACGCGGCCGCTGCCCGTTCCACTCGGGGGACCAGACGGTCGAAATGTATCACAAAACGCCAGTGGCTGTCGAGGACGAGCCCGAGGTATCTCATCTCGGACCCGACCTCGACCCAGGCCTCACCTACACGGACCCACGAGGGGGGCGGACTCCGCGACCGAGGCAAGTTGTGAAAGAACATTGCCTCGGTCTTGCGGGGGTCTATCCGCAGCCCCAGCTCGTGGATCCGTCCGACGACGGCGGCGACTGCCACCTCGACAAGACGGATGGTCCTCTCAAACGTCTCCCCGACGGCAAGAATGAAAGTGTCATCTGCATAACAGATGACATACGTGCCGTCGGGGAGGGCGACCCGCAGGACTGGGTCGTACCCCATATTCCACAAGTCGGGACCTAAAGCGGATCCCTGGGGTACGCCGCACGTCACCTCCCTTCGAACATGGCCGTCCCGGCCCATGTACTCGATATACCTGTCGCTCAGGTAGGACCCGATCACCGCCCTAAGATAGGGAGGCACCTGGTGATAAACCAGGGCCTCTCTGATGGCGGCCCAGGGAAGGGTGTTGAACGCGTTGACAATATCAAGCGATACCGCAACGCACACCCCACCCCGGGATAGGGCCGCCTCCGTGAGGGACTTGACGCGCGAGATCGCGTCGATCGTCGAACGTCCCTCACGGAAGCCGAACTGGCAATCCGCCAGATCGGGTCCTACCGAGGACAGGTGCCTGTGGAGGCGGGCAGCTATAATACGCTCCAAAAGCTTGCCCGCCTCATCCAGCAGGCATATGGGCCGGTACGCGGAGGGAGAATCCGCGGGTCTACCTTCCTTCTTTATCAGGACCATCCGTCCCGTCTTCCACTCGTCTGGAAAAACTCCAGCACGCAGGCAGTCTGTGAAGACTGCCTTCATATCTTCCCAAAGGACGCCCGAGGCCAGAACCCAGGCTTTGCCGGGGACACCGTCCGGGCCGGGGGCAGTATCACGTTCCCCCAGCCGTTTCAGCGCCGCAGCGAGCTCCTCATCCTTGACCCCCAGATCGTCGGACCAGTCTATAACGTCCGACGTCTCCGCCGCGTGACCCTCCATGACCCCTGAAAGGGGGAAGAGGGTATCAACGACGCGGCGGAGGAACTGGGGGTCGAGAGTCTCCGTCATGGGGGGCGCCCAAGGTCGTAATCGGCCCATCACCATCTTATACGGGCGCCCCCACGGATCTTCCTCCAGACTTCGGAGGAGCTCCTGCCATGCCTGGGCCTTGGCCTTCCTGATGGCTAGCTGCAGGGCCTTTACCGCCTCCCGGTATAGCCCATACAGCTCTGCTACACGCGTCGGGCATTCACGTCGCCGTCGACGGGCGCGAGTGTACCGGCGGCGCGCCCGAACACAATCACTGCGAAGATCAGCGATCTCGGGCGACCACCAGTACACTGCCTTTCTCCACGAGGGGCCCGCCCTTGGCATCGCCGCATCGCATATGAGTGTCAATGCACGGCGAAGCCAGCGAGCCCCTTCGCGCCCGTCAACTGGCCTGGCAGAGTGCCAGGCCACGACGTGGGCAGCTGCCATCAGGGCGTCCTTGTTCAATTTCTTGAGAGACCACCGCGGTGGCGTCGTAATCCCCTCCTGCGGGCGGCCACGGGGCGTCGCGTCCGGAGGAGTGGCGGAGAGGACCATCGTAATATACCGATGGTCGGATAACGTCTCCACCTCCGCCACCACCCTCCACTCCGAAATACGGCGCGCAGCAGCAGGTGTCGCAAAGGAGAGGTCGACAATCGACCCTCCATGCTGCCGCACGCACGTATGGACGGAGCCCGTATTTAACAAACGGAGCTCCAGTCCCGCCGCCCAATCGAGCAAGGTCTCGCCCCTCGGATCCGTCCTGGGGGAACCCCAGGCCGTAGCCTTGGAGTTGAAGTCCCCCAGGACAATGACTGGACGAGGCAGGCAGCGGAGAACGCAACGCCTGATCTCGTCCAGGAGAACCTCAAAGGATGCGAGGGGCCAGCTCGGAGGGGCGTAAACACCCACCACCACGGTGCCTCCCCAATCCGCCGCCACAAAGCCCCGCCCGCTCTCAATGAGGGAGCAAGGCGGAGACGCCGGGCGGCCCGTCCAAACTATAGCGACGGAGCCCAAAGAGTCACCAATCCAACTTGGATGGACCGGGACCCTATAGGGCTCCGCCACCACTCCCAAACCTACTTCCCGCTCAGCCAGGGCTTGACCAAACAGGTCCTGCGCCCTGGCCGAGCGGTTCAGGTTAGATTGGAGTATCGGGCCCGAAGGCCTCATAGCTCAATCTCCATTTGGGCCACGGGCCCGACTTTCTCGGCGCTGGTACTTTGTACCTGCGCCACTTCAGGTATTGGCGAAGGGCCGGCCATCGCCGCGGCCGAAGCCGCAACTCCTTCAGCGGCTACTTGAACCGCTGGTGTCCCATTAACCGGCGTTGCGACATGCGCCGGAAATGAGGTTAATGCCGCAGGGGCGGCTGCTGCCGCCTTAGCGGCAGTGCCTTTTCGGGCCCGTTTTTTGCCGCGGCTCTGGCGGGAACCCTCTTTGCGGGCGGGGCATGACCGGGTCCCCAGTCGATGGTCTGCAGGCTTGCCCCGGTCGGCGCACACGGTGCACTTCGGTGTAGCCGTGCACTCCGCCGACCGGTGTCCATCCGCACCGCAGACATAACATCGGCCCGTCCTGTCAACAGTGCTGGTGCACCGCTGCCTCACGTGCCCGAATTCGAGGCAGCGATAACACTGCATCGGACGGGCCGTCAACGCGTCGACGGGGACCCTAGTCCACCCGACGACTAAACTTCCCGCCAGAGCCAGCTTTCGGGCCGCGGCCACCGGGCAGCGCACCCACAAAGTGCCAAGGCCACTAGCATTTGGCCGAATAATCCCGGCACGGACGTCTGCGGGCTGGCACCCGCCCGAAGACGCGATGGCGGACACCACCTCCTCTGGGAACCTAACCTAACCTAACCTAACCTAACCTAACCTTTTTTTTTTTTTTTTTTTAACGTGGGGGAAATCTTCCAAAGATACCCCGCACCCTTGGGGGAGGGCGCGGGGTTATGCGGGATTTTTACCCGCTAAAACCCCCACGGTGGTCCTTCACTGACGCGTTGAGGGGGCCCCGGGAACTCTGTAAGAACGCAACCAGGGCCCCCAGCGCCTTACTAAGGTCTTCACGGGGGAGGTAACCTAACCTAACCTAACCTAACCTAACCTAACCTAACCTAACCTAACCTAACCCATATTATTAGCCATATTATGCTTATATGATCGGTAGACGACAATTACTATACTTATTACACTCACTATTGTCAATCTAACTCATATTATTAACCATATTATGCAGATATGATCGATAGGACGACAATTACTATACTCATTACTCTTATTATTATCAATCTATCGCATATTATTAACCATATTATGCTTATATGAGCAATAGAACTACAATTACTATACTTATTACACTCACTATTATCAATCTAACTCATATTATGAACCATATTATGCAGATATGATCGATAGAACGACAATTACTATGCTTATTACTCTTATTGTTATCAATCTAACTCATATTATTAGCCATATTATGCTTATATGATCGCTATAACGACAATTACTATACTCATTACTCTTATTATTATCAATCTAACGCATATTATTAACCATATAATGCTTATATGAGCAATAGAAGTACAATTACTATACTTATGACACTCACTGTTATCAATCTAACTCATATTATGAACCATATTATGCAGATATGCTCGATAGGACGACAATTACTATACTTATTACTCTTATTATTATCCATCTTTCTCATATTATTAGCCATATTATGCTTATGTGATCGATAGAACGACAATTACTATACTTATTACACTCACTATTGTCAATCTAACTCATATTATTAACCATATTATGCAAATATGATCGATAGGACGACAATTACTATACTCATTACTCTTATTATTATCAATCTATCGCATATTATTAACCATATTATGCTTATATGAGCAATAGAACTACAATTACTATACTTATTACACTCACCATTATCAATCTAACTCATATTATTAGCCATATTATGCTCATATGATCGATAGACGACAATTACTATACTTATTACACTCACTATTGTCAATCTAACTCATATTATTAGCCATATTATGCTTATATGATCGCTAGAACGACAATTACTATACTCATTACTCTTATTATTATCAATCTAACTCATATTATTAGCCATATTATGCTTATATGATCGATAGAACGACAATTACTATACTGGTTACTCTTATTATTATCAATCTAACTCATATTATTAGCCATATTATGCTTATGTGATCGATAGAACGACAATTACTATACTTATTACTCTTATTGTTATCAATCTAACCCATATTATTAGCCATATTATGCTTATATGATCGGTAGACGACAATTACTATACTTATTACACTCACTATTGTCAATCTAACTCATATTATTAACCATATTATGCAGATATGATCGATAGGACGACAATTACTATACTCATTACTCTTATTATTATCAATCTATCGCATATTATTAACCATATTATGCTTATATGAGCAATAGAACTACAATTACTATACTTATTACGCTCACTATTATCAACCTAACTCATATTATGAACCATATTATGCAGATATGATCGATAGAACGACAATTACTATACTTATTACTCTTATTATAATCAATCTAACTCATATTATTAGCCATATTATGCTTATATGATCCCTAGAACGACAATTACTATACTCATTACTCTTATTATTATCAATCTAACGCATATTATTAACCATATAATGCTTATATGAGCAATAGAAGTACAATTACTATACTTATTACGCTCACTATTATCAACCTAACTCATATTATGAACCATATTATGCAGATATGCTCGATAGGACGACAATTACTATACTTATTACTGTTATTATTATCAACCTAACTCATATTATTAGCCATATTATGCTTATATGATCGCTAGAACGACAATTACTATACTCATTACTCTTATTATTATCAATCTAACGCATATTATTAACCATATAATGCTTATATGAGCAATAGAAGTACAATTACTATACTTATGACACTCACTGTTATCAATCTAACTCATATTATGAACCATATTATGCAGATATGCTCGATAGGACGACAATTACTATACTTATTACTCTTATTATTATCCATCTATCTCATATTATTAGCCATATTATGCTTATGTGATCGATAGAACGACAATTACTATACTTATTACACTCACTATTGTCAATCTAACTCATATTATTAACCATATTATGCAAATATGATCGATAGGACGACAATTACTATACTCATTACTCTTATTATTATCAATCTATCGCATATTATTAACCATATTATGCTTATATGAGCAATAGAACTACAATTACTATACTTATTACACTCACCATTACCAATCTAACTCATATTATTAGCCATATTAAGCTCATATGATCGATAGATCGACAATTACTATACTTATTACACTCACTGTTATCAATCTAACTCATATTATTAGCCATATTATGCTTATATGATCGCTAGAACGACAATTACTATACTCATTACTCTTATTATTATCAATCTAACTCATATTATTAGCCATATTATGCTTATATGATCGATAGAACGACAATTACTATACTGGTTACTCTTATTATTATCAATCTAACTCATATTATTAGCCATATTATGCTTATGTGATCGATAGAACGACAATTACTATACTTATTACTCTTATTATTATCAATCTAACTCATTTTATTGGCCATATTATGCTTATGTGATCGATAGAACGGCAATTACTATACTCATTACTCTTATTACTATCAATCTATCGCATATTATTAACCATATTATGCTTATATGAGCAATAGAACTACAATTACGATACTTATTACACTCACCATTACCAATCTAACTCATATTATTAACCATATTATGCAGATATGATCGATAGAACGACAATTACTATACTTATTACTCTTATTATAATCAATCTAACTCATATTATTAGCCACATCATGCTTATATGATCGATAGAACGACAATTACTATAGTTATTACTCTTATCATTATCAATCTAACCCATATTATTAGCCATATTATGCTTATATGATCGGTAGACGACAATTACTATACTTATTACACTCACTATTGTCAATCTAACTCATATTATTAACCATATTATGCAGATATGATCGATAGGACGACAATTACTATACTCATTACTCTTATTATTATCAATCTATCGCATATTATTAACCATATTATGCTTATATGAGCAATAGAACTACAATTACTATACTTATTACGCTCACTATTATCAACCTAACTCATATTATGAACCATATTATGCAGATATGATCGATAGAACGACAATTACTATACTTATTACTCTTATTGTTATCACTCTAACTCATATTATTAGCCATATTATGCTTATATGATCCCTAGAACGACAATTACTATACTCATTACTCTTATTATTATCAATCTAACGCATATTATTAACCATATAATGCTTATATGAGCAATAGAAGTACAATTACTATACTTATGACACTCACTGTTATCAATCTGACTCATATTATGAACCATATTATGCAGATATGCTCGATAGGCCGACAATTACTATACTTATTACTCTTATTATTATCCATCTATCTCATATTATTAGCCATATTATGCTTATGTGATCGATAGAACGACAATTACTATACTTATTACACTCACTATTGTCAATCTAACTCATATTATTAACCATATTATGCAAATATGATCGATAGGACGACAATTACTATACTCATTACTCTTATTATTATCAATCTATCGCATATTATTAACCATATTATGCTTATATGAGCAATAGAACTACAATTACTATACTTATTACACTCACCATTACCAATCTAACTCATATTATTAGCCATATTATGCTCATATGATCGATAGATCGACAATTACTATACTTATTACACTCACTGTTATCAATCTAACTCATATTATTAGCCATATTATGCTTATATGATCGGTAGAACGATAATTACTATACTTATTACTCTTACTATTATCAATCTAACTCACATTAGTAGCCATATTATGCTTATGTGATCGATAGAACGACAATTACTATACTCATTACTCTTATTATTATCAATCTATCGCATATTATTAACCATATTATGCTTATATGAGCAATAGAACTACAATTACTATACTTATTACACTCACCATTATCAATCTAACTCATATTATTAGCCATATTATGCTCATATGATCGATAGACGACAATTACTATACTTATTACACTCACTATTGTCAATCTAACTCATATTATAAGCCATATTATGCTTATATGATCGCTAGAACGACAATTACTATACTCATTACTCTTATTATTATCAATCTAACTCATATTATTAGCCATATTATGCTTATATGATCGATAGAACGACAATTACTATACTGGTTACTCTTATCATTATCAATCTAACTCATATTATTAGCCATATTATGCTTATGTGATCGATAGAACGACAATTACTATACTTATTACTCTTATTATTATCAATCTAACTCATTTTATTGGCCATATTATGCTTATGTGATCGATAGAACGGCAATTACTATACTCATTACTCTTATTACTATCAATCTATTGCATATTACTAACCATATTATGCTTATATGAGCAATAGAACTACAATTACGATACTTATTACACTCACCATTACCAATCTAACTCATATTATTAACCATATTATGCAGATATGATCGATAGAACGACAATTACTATACTTATTACTCTTATTATAATCAATCTAACTCATATTATTAGCCATATCATGCTTATATGATCGATAGAACGACAATTACTATAGTTATTACTCTTATCATTATAAATCTAACCCATATTATTAGCCATATTATGCTTATATGATCGGTAGACGACAATTACTATACTTATTACACTCACTATTGTCAATCTAACTCATATTATTAACCATATTATGCAGATATGATCGATAGGACGACAATTACTATACTCATTACTCTTATTATTATCAATCTATCGCATATTATTAACCATATTATGCTTATATGAGCAATAGAACTACAATTACTATACTTATTACGCTCACTATTATCAACCTAACTCATATTATGAACCATATTATGCAGATATGATCGATAGAACGACAATTACTATACTTATTACTCTTATTGTTATCAATCTAACTCATATTATTAGCCATATTATGCTTATATGATCCCTAGAACGACAATTACTATACTCATTACTCTTATTATTATCAATCTAACGCATATTATTAACCATATAATGCTTATATGAGCAATAGAAGTACAATTACTATACTTATGACACTCACTGTTATCAATCTAACTCATATTATGAACCATATTATGCAGATATGCTCGATATGACGACAATTACTATACTTATTACTCTTATTATTATCCATCTATCTCATATTATTAGCCATATTATGCTTATGTGATCGATAGAACGACAATTACTATACTTATTACTCTTATTATAATCAATCTAACTCATATTATTAGCCATATCATGCTTATATGATCGATAGAACGACAATTACTATAGTTATTACTCTAATCATTATCAATCTAACCCATATTATTAGCCATATTATGCTTATATGATCGGTAGACGACAATTACTATACTTATTACACTCACTATTGTCAATCTAACTCATATTATTAACCATATTATGCAGATATGATCGATAGGACGACAATTACTATACTCATTACTCTTATTATTATCAATCTATCGCATATTATTAACCATATTATGCTTATATGAGCAATAGAACTACAATTACTATACTTATTACACTCACTATTATCAATCTAACTCATATTATGAACCATATTATGCAGATATGATCGATAGAACGACAATTACTATGCTTATTACTCTTATTGTTATCAATCTAACTCATATTATTAGCCATATTATGCTTATATGATCGCTATAACGACAATTACTATACTCATTACTCTTATTATTATCAATCTAACGCATATTATTAACCATATAATGCTTATATGAGCAATAGAAGTACAATTACTATACTTATGACACTCACTGTTATCAATCTAACTCATATTATGAACCATATTATGCAGATATGCTCGATAGGACGACAATTACTATACTTATTACTCTTATTATTATCCATCTTTCTCATATTATTAGCCATATTATGCTTATGTGATCGATAGAACGACAATTACTATACTTATTACACTCACTATTGTCAATCTAACTCATATTATTAACCATATTATGCAAATATGATCGATAGGACGACAATTACTATACTCATTACTCTTATTATTATCAATCTATCGCATATTATTAACCATATTATGCTTATATGAGCAATAGAACTACAATTACTATACTTATTACACTCACCATTATCAATCTAACTCATATTATTAGCCATATTATGCTCATATGATCGATAGACGACAATTACTATACTTATTACACTCACTATTGTCAATCTAACTCATATTATTAGCCATATTATGCTTATATGATCGCTAGAACGACAATTACTATACTCATTACTCTTATTATTATCAATCTAACTCATATTATTAGCCATATTATGCTTATATGATCGATAGAACGACAATTACTATACTGGTTACTCTTATTATTATCAATCTAACTCATATTATTAGCCATATTATGCTTATGTGATCGATAGAACGATAATTACTATACTTATTACTCTTATTGTTATCAATCTAACCCATATTATTAGCCATATTATGCTTATATGATCGGTAGACGACAATTACTATACTTATTACACTCACTATTGTCAATCTAACTCATATTATTAACCATATTATGCAGATATGATCGATAGGACGACAATTACTATACTCATTACTCTTATTATTATCAATCTATCGCATATTATTAACCATATTATGCTTATATGAACAATAGAACTACAATTACTATACTTATTACGCTCACTATTATCAACCTAACTCATATTATGAACCATATTATGCAGATATGATCGATAGAACGACAATTACTATACTTATTACTCTTATTATAATCAATCTAACTCATATTATTAGCCATATTATGCTTATATGATCCCTAGAACGACAATTACTATACTCATTACTCTTATTATTATCAATCTAACGCATATTATTAACCATATAATGCTTATATGAGCAATAGAAGTACAATTACTATACTTATTACGCTCACTATTATCAACCTAACTCATATTATGAACCATATTATGCAGATATGCTCGATAGGACGACAATTACTATACTTATTACTGTTATTATTATCAACCTAACTCATATTATTAGCCATATTATGCTTATATGATCGCTAGAACGACAATTACTATACTCATTACTCTTATTATTATCAATCTAACGCATATTATTAACCATATAATGCTTATATGAGCAATAGAAGTACAATTACTATACTTATGACACTCACTGTTATCAATCTAACTCATATTATGAACCATATTATGCAGATATGCTCGATAGGACGACAATTACTATACTTATTACTCTTATTATTATCCATCTATCTCATATTATTAGCCATATTATGCTTATGTGATCGATAGAACGACAATTACTATACTTATTACACTCACTATTGTCAATCTAACTCATATTATTAACCATATTATGCAAATATGATCGATAGGACGACAATTACTATACTCATTACTCTTATTATTATCAATCTATCGCATATTATTAACCATATTATGCTTATATGAGCAATAGAACTACAATTACTATACTTATTACACTCACCATTACCAATCTAACTCATATTATTAGCCATATTAAGCTCATATGATCGATAGATCGACAATTACTATACTTATTACACTCACTGTTATCAATCTAACTCATATTATTAGCCATATTATGCTTATATGATCGCTAGAACGACAATTACTATACTCATTACTCTTATTATTATCAATCTAACTCATATTATTAGCCATATTATGCTTATATGATCGATAGAACGACAATTACTATACTGGTTACTCTTATTATTATCAATCTAACTCATATTATTAGCCATATTATGCTTATGTGATCGATAGAACGACAATTACTATACTTATTACTCTTATTATTATCAATCTAACTCATTTTATTGGCCATATTATGCTTATGTGATCGATAGAACGGCAATTACTATACTCATTACTCTTATTACTATCAATCTATCGCATATTATTAACCATATTATGCTTATATGAGCAATAGAACTACAATTACGATACTTATTACACTCACCATTACCAATCTAACTCATATTATTAACCATATTATGCAGATATGATCGATAGAACGACAATTACTATACTTATTACTCTTATTATAATCAATCTAACTCATATTATTAGCCATATCATGCTTATATGATCGATAGAACGACAATTACTATAGTTATTACTCTTATCATTATCAATCTAACCCATATTATTAGCCATATTATGCTTATATGATCGGTAGACGACAATTACTATACTTATTACACTCACTATTGTCAATCTAACTCATATTATTAACCATATTATGCAGATATGATCGATAGGACGACAATTACTATACTCATTACTCTTATTATTATCAATCTATCGCATATTATTAACCATATTATGCTTATATGAGCAATAGAACTACAATTACTATACTTATTACGCTCACTATTATCAACCTAACTCATATTATGAACCATATTATGCAGATATGATCGATAGAACGACAATTACTATACTTATTACTCTTATTGTTATCACTCTAACTCATATTATTAGCCATATTATGCTTATATGATCCCTAGAACGACAATTACTATACTCATTACTCTTATTATTATCAATCTAACGCATATTATTAACCATATAATGCTTATATGAGCAATAGAAGTACAATTACTATACTTATGACACTCACTGTTATCAATCTGACTCATATTATGAACCATATTATGCAGATATGCTCGATAGGCCGACAATTACTATACTTATTACTCTTATTATTATCCATCTATCTCATATTATTAGCCATATTATGCTTATGTGATCGATAGAACGACAATTACTATACTTATTACACTCACTATTGTCAATCTAACTCATATTATTAACCATATTATGCAAATATGATCGATAGGAC
>NC_134984.1:930000-932500 GCF_050947335.1 Megachile rotundata
AGACAGACAGAGACCGACAGAGACAGAGGCAGACAGTGACAGAGACTGTCAGAGACAGACAGAGACAGAGACAGAGATGGATACAGGCAGGGACAGACACAGACAGAGAAAGGGGCAGAGGTAGACAGAGACAGAGACAGAGACAGACAGAGACAGAAACAGACAGAGACAGACAGAGACAGAGGCAGACAGTGACAGAGACGGTCAGAGACAGACAGAGACAGAGACAGAGATGGATACAGACAGGGACAGACACAGACAGAGACAGGGGCAGAGGTAGACAGAGACAGAGACAGAGACAGACAGAGACAGAAACAGACAGAGGCAGAAACAGACAGAGACAGAGGCAGAGGTAGACAGAGACAGACACAGAGGCAGAGACGGAGGCAGAGACAGAGACAGGGGCAGAGACAGAGACAGAGACAGAGACAGACAGAGACAGAGACAGACAGAGACAGAGACAGACAGAGACAGAGACAGACAGAGACAGAGACAGACAGAGACAGAGACAGACAGAGACAGAGGCAGACAGAGACAGAGACAGACAGAGACAGAGACAGACAGAGACAGAGACAGACAGAGACAGAGACAGACAGAGACAGAGACAGACAGAGACAGAGACAGACAGAGACAGAGACAGACAGAGACAGAGACAGACAGAGACAGAGACAGACAGAGACAGAGACAGACAGAGACAGACAGAGACAGAGACAGACAGCGGCAGAGACAGACAGAGACAGAGACAGACAGAGACAGACAGTGACAGAGACAGACAGAGACAGAGACAGACAGAGACAGAGACAGACAGAGACAGAGATAGACAGAGACAGACAGAGACAGACAGAGGCAGAGACAGACAGAGACAGAGACAGACAGAGACAGAGACAGACAGAGACAGAGACAGACAGAGACAGAGACAGACAGAGACAGAGACAGACAGAGACAGAGACAGACAGAGACAGAGACAGGCAGAGACAGAGACAGACAGAGACAGGGGCAGAGGTAGACAGAGACAGAGACAGAGACAGACAGAGACAGAAACAGACAGAGGCAGAAACAGACAGAGACAGAGGCAGAGGTAGACAGAGATAGACACAGAGGCAGAGACGGAGGCAGAGACAGAGACAGGGGCAGAGACAGAGACAGAGACAGAGACAGACAGAGACAGAGACAGACAGAGACAGAGACAGACAGAGACAGAGACAGACAGAGACAGAGACAGACAGAGACAGAGACAGACAGAGACAGAGACAGACAGAGACAGAGACAGACAGAGACAGAGACAGACAGAGACAGAGACAGACAGAGACAGAGACAGACAGAGACAGAGACAGACAGAGACAGAGACAGACAGAGACAGAGACAGACAGAGACAGAGACAGACAGAGACAGAGACAGAGACAGACAGAGACAGAGACAGACAGAGACAGACAGAGACAGACAGAGACAGAGACAGACAGAGACAGCGACAGACAGAGACAGACAGAGACAGACAGAGGCAGACAGAGACAGACAGAGACAGAGACAGACAGAGACAGAGACAGACAGAGACAGAGACAGACAGAGACAGACAGAGACAGAGACAGACAGAGACAGAGACAGACAGAGACAGAGACAGACAGAGACAGATACAGACAGAGACAGAGACAGACAGAGACAGAGACAGACAGAGACAGACAGAGGCAGACAGAGACAGACAGAGACAGACAGAGACAGAGACAGACACAGAGAGAGAGAGACAGAGACAGGGACAGACAGAGACAGGGACAGACAGAGACAGAGACAGACAGAGACAGAGACAGACAGAGACAGAGACAGACAGAGACAGAGACAGACAGAGACAGAGACAGAGACAGACAGAGACAGAGACAGACAGAGACAGAGCCAGACAGAGACAGAGCCAGACAGAGACAGACAGAGACAGAGCCGGAGAGAGACAGACAGAGGCAGAGACGGACAGAGACAGAGACAGACAGAGACAGAGACAGACAGAGACATACAGAGACAGACAGAGACAGAGACAGACAGAGACAGAGACAGACAGAGACAGAGACAGACAGAGACAGAGACAGAGACAGACAGAGACAGAGACAGACAGAGACAGAGACAGACAGAGACAGACAGTGACAGAGACAGACAGAGACAGAGACAGACAGAGACAGAGATAGACAGAGACAGACAGAGACAGACAGAGGCAGAGACAGGCAGAGACAGAGACAGACAGAGACAGAGACAGACAGCGACAGAGACAGACAGAGACAGAGGCAGACAGAGACAGACAGAGACAGAGACAGACAGAGACAGACAGAGACAGAGGCAGACAGTGACAGAGACTGTCAGAGACAGACAGAGACAGAGACAGAGATGGATACAGACAGGGACAGACACAGACAGAGACAGGGGCAGAGGTAGACAGAGACAGAGACAGAGACAGACAGAGACAGAAACAGACAGAGACAGAAACAGACAGAGACAGAAACAGACAGAGACAGGGGCAGAG
>NC_134984.1:937500-940000 GCF_050947335.1 Megachile rotundata
AGGTAGACAGAGACAGAGACAGAGACAGACAGAGACAGAAACAGACAGAGGCAGAAACAGACAGAGACAGAGGCAGAGGTAGACAGAGACAGACACAGAGGCAGAGACGGAGGCAGAGACAGAGACAGGGGCAGAGACAGAGACAGAGACAGAGACAGACAGAGACAGAGACAGACAGAGACAGAGACAGACAGAGACAGAGACAGACAGAGACAGAGACAGACAGAGACAGAGACAGACAGAGACAGAGACAGACAGAGACAGAGACAGACAGAGACAGAGGCAGACAGAGACAGAGACAGACAGAGACAGAGACAGACAGAGACAGAGACAGACAGAGACAGAGACAGACAGAGACAGAGACAGACAGAGACAGAGACAGACAGAGACAGAGACAGACAGAGACAGAGACAGACAGAGACAGAGACAGACAGAGACAGAGACAGACAGAGACAGACAGAGACAGAGACAGACAGCGGCAGAGACAGACAGAGACAGAGACAGACAGAGACAGACAGTGACAGAGACAGACAGAGACAGAGACAGACAGAGACAGAGACAGACAGAGACAGAGATAGACAGAGACAGACAGAGACAGACAGAGGCAGAGACAGACAGAGACAGAGACAGACAGAGACAGAGACAGACAGAGACAGAGACAGACAGAGACAGAGACAGACAGAGACAGAGACAGACAGAGACAGAGACAGACAGAGACAGAGACAGACAGAGACAGAGACAGGCAGAGACAGAGACAGACAGAGACAGGGGCAGAGGTAGACAGAGACAGAGACAGAGACAGACAGAGACAGAAACAGACAGAGGCAGAAACAGACAGAGACAGAGGCAGAGGTAGACAGAGATAGACACAGAGGCAGAGACGGAGGTAGAGACAGAGACAGGGGCAGAGACAGAGACAGAGACAGAGACAGACAGAGACAGAGACAGACAGAGACAGAGACAGACAGAGACAGAGACAGACAGAGACAGAGACAGACAGAGACAGAGACAGACAGAGACAGAGACAGACAGAGACAGAGACAGACAGAGACAGAGACAGACAGAGACAGAGACAGACAGAGACAGAGACAGACAGAGACAGAGACAGACAGAGACAGAGACAGACAGAGACAGAGACAGACAGAGACAGAGACAGACAGAGACAGAGACAGAGACAGACAGAGACAGAGACAGACAGAGACAGACAGAGACAGACAGAGACAGAGACAGACAGAGACAGAGACAGACAGAGACAGCGACAGACAGAGACAGACAGAGACAGACAGAGGCAGACAGAGACAGACAGAGACAGAGACAGACAGAGACAGAGACAGACAGAGACAGACAGAGACAGAGACAGACAGAGACAGAGACAGACAGAGACAGAGACAGACAGAGACAGATACAGACAGAGACAGAGACAGACAGAGACAGAGACAGACAGAGACAGACAGAGGCAGACAGAGACAGACAGAGACAGACAGAGACAGAGACAGACACAGAGAGAGAGAGACAGAGACAGGGACAGACAGAGACAGGGACAGACAGAGACAGAGACAGACAGAGACAGAGACAGACAGAGACAGAGACAGACAGAGACAGAGACAGACACAGAGAGAGAGAGACAGAGACAGGGACAGACAGAGACAGGGACAGACAGAGACAGAGACAGACAGAGACAGAGACAGACAGAGACAGAGACAGACAGAGACAGAGACAGACAGAGACAGAGACAGAGACAGACAGAGACAGAGACAGACAGAGACAGAGCCAGACAGAGACAGAGCCAGACAGAGACAGACAGAGACAGAGCCGGAGAGAGACAGACAGAGGCAGAGACGGACAGAGACAGAGACAGACAGAGACAGAGACAGACAGAGACATACAGAGACAGACAGAGACAGAGACAGACAGAGACAGAGACAGAGACAGACAGAGACAGAGACAGACAGAGACAGAGACAGAGACAGACAGAGACAGAGACAGACAGAGACAGAGACAGACAGAGACAGACAGTGACAGAGACAGACAGAGACAGAGACAGACAGAGACAGAGATAGACAGAGACAGACAGAGACAGACAGAGGCAGAGACAGGCAGAGACAGAGACAGACAGAGACAGAGACAGACAGAGACAGAGACAGACAGAGACAGAGGCAGACAGAGACAGACAGAGACAGAGACAGACAGAGACAGACAGAGACAGAGGCAGACAGTGACAGAGACTGTCAGAGACAGACAGAGACAGAGACAGAGATGGATACAGACAGGGACAGACACAGACAGAGACAGGGGCAGAGGTAGACAGAGACAGAGACAGAGACAGACAGAGACAGAAACAGACAGAGACAGAAACAGACAGAGACAGAAACAGACAGAGACAGGGGCAGAGACAGACAGAGACAGAGACAGACAGAGACAGAGACAGAGACAGACAGAGACAGAGGCAGACAGAGACAGACAGAGACAGACAGAGACAGACAGAGACAGAGGCAGACAG
>NC_134984.1:945000-950000 GCF_050947335.1 Megachile rotundata
AGACAGAGACAGACAGAGACAGAGACAGACAGAGACAGAGACAGAGACAGACAGAGACAGAGACAGACAGAGACAGAGCCAGACAGAGACAGAGCCAGACAGAGACAGACAGAGACAGAGCCGGAGAGAGACAGACAGAGGCAGAGACGGACAGAGACAGAGACAGACAGAGACAGAGACAGACAGAGACATACAGAGACAGACAGAGACAGAGACAGACAGAGACAGAGAGAGACAGAGACAGAGACAGACAGAGACAGAGACAGACAGAGACAGAGACAGACAGAGACAGAGACAGACAGAGACAGACAGTGACAGAGACAGACAGAGACAGAGACAGACAGAGACAGAGATAGACAGAGACAGACAGAGACAGACAGAGGCAGAGACAGGCAGAGACAGAGACAGACAGAGACAGAGACAGACAGAGACAGAGACAGACAGAGACAGAGGCAGACAGAGACAGACAGAGACAGAGACAGACAGAGACAGACAGAGACAGAGGCAGACAGTGACAGAGACTGTCAGAGACAGACAGAGACAGAGACAGAGATGGATACAGACAGGGACAGACACAGACAGAGACAGGGGCAGAGGTAGACAGAGACAGAGACAGAGACAGACAGAGACAGAAACAGACAGAGACAGAAACAGACAGAGACAGAAACAGACAGAGACAGGGGCAGAGACAGACAGAGACAGAGACAGACAGAGACAGAGACAGAGACAGACAGAGACAGAGGCAGACAGAGACAGACAGAGACAGACAGAGACAGACAGAGACAGAGGCAGACAGTGACAGAGACTGTCAGAGACAGACAGAGACAGAGACAGAGATGGATACAGACAGGGACAGACACAGACAGAGACAGGGGCAGAGGTAGACAGTGACAGAGACAGAGACAGACAGAGACAGAAACAGACAGAGGCAGAGGTAGACAGAGACAGAGACAGAGGCAGAGACGGAGGCAGAGACAGAGACAGAGACAGAGGCAGATACAGCGGCACAGGCAGAGGCAGAGGCGGACAGAGACGGAGACACAGGCAGAGACAGAGACAGGGGCAGAGACAGAGACAGAGACAGAGACAGACAGAGACAGAGACAGGGACAGACAGTGACAGAGACAGACAGAGACAGAGACAGACAGAGACAGACAGAGACAGAGACAGACAGAGACAGACAGAGACAGAGGCAGACAGTGACAGAGACTGTCAGAGACAGACAGAGACAGAGACAGAGATGGATACAGACAGGGACAGACACAGACAGAGACAGTGGCAGAGGTAGACAGAGACAGAGACAGAGACAGAGACAGACAGAGACAGAGGCAGACAGTGACAGAGACTGTCAGAGACAGACAGAGACAGAGACAGAGATGGATACAGACAGGGACAGACACAGACAGAGACAGACAGAGACAGACAGAGACAGAGACAGACAGAGACAGACAGAGACAGAAACAGACGGAGGCAGAGGTAGACAGAGACAGAGACAGAGGAAGAGACGGAGGCAGAGACAGAGACAGAGACAGAGACAGAGACAGACAGAGACAGACAGAGACAGACAGAGACAGAGACAGACAGAGACAGACAGAGACAGACAGAGACAGAGGCAGACAGTGACAGAGACTGTCAGAGACAGACAGAGACAGAGACAGAGATGGATACAGACAGGGACAGACACAGACAGAGACAGGGGCAGATGTAGACAGAGACAGAGACAGAGACAGACAGAGACAGAGACAGACAGAGACAGAGACAGACAGAGACAGAGACAGACAGAGACAGAGACAGAGACAGACAGAGACAGAGACAGACAGAGACAGAGACAGACAGAGACAGAGACAGACAGAGACAGACAGAGACAGAGACAGACAGAGGCAGAGACAGACAGAGACAGAGACAGACAGAGACAGACAGTGACAGAGACAGACAGAGACAGAGACAGACAGAGAAAGAGACAGACAGAGACAGAGATAGACAGAGACAGACAGAGACAGACAGAGGCAGAGACAGACAGAGACAGAGACAGACAGAGACAGAGACAGACAGAGGCAGAGACAGACAGAGACAGACAGAGACAGAGACAGACAGAGTCAGAGACAGACAGAGGCAGAGACAGACAGAGACAGAGACAGACAGAGACAGAGACAGACGGAGACAGAGACAGACAGAGACAGAGACAGAGACAGACAGAGACAGAGACAGACAGAGACAGAGACAGACAGAGACAGAGACAGACAGAGACAGAGACAGACAGAGACAGAGACAGACAGAGACAGAGACAGACAGAGACAGAGACAGACAGAGACAGAGACAGACAGAGACAGAGACAGACAGAGACAGAGACAGACAGAGACAGACAGAGACAGACAGAGACAGAGACAGACAGAGACAGAGACAGACAGAGACAGACAGAGACAGACAAAGACAGACAGAGACAGACAGAGACAGAGACAGACAGAGACAGAGACAGACAGAGACAGAGACAGACAGAGACAGACAGAGACAGACAGAGACAGAGACAGACAGAGACAGAGACAGACAGAGACAGAGACAGACAGAGACAGACAGAGACAGACAGAGACAGACAGAGACAGAGACAGACAGAGACAGAGACAGACACAGATAGAGACAGAGACAGACAGAGACAGAGACAGACAGAGACAGAGACAGACAGAGACAGAGACAGACAGAGACAGAGACAGACAGAGACAGAGACAGACAGAGACAGAGACAGACAGAGACAGAGACAGACAGAGACAGACAGAGACAGACAGAGACAGACAGAGACAGACAGAGACAGAGACAGACACAGAGAGAGACAGACACAGAGAGAGACAGACAGAGACAGGGACAGACAGAGACAGGGACAGACAGAGACAGAGACAGACAGAGACAGAGACAGACAGAGACAGAGACAGACAGAGACAGAGACAGACAGAGACAGAGACAGAGACAGACAGAGACAGAGACAGACAGAGACAGAGACAGACAGAGACAGAGACAGACAGAGACAGAGACAGACAGAGACAGAGACAGACAGAGACAGAGACAGACAGAGACAGAGACAGACAGAGACAGAGACAGACAGAGACAGAGACAGACAGAGACAGACAGAGACAGAGACAGAGACAGACAGAGACATACAGAGACATACAGAGACAGACAGAGACAGAGACAGACAGAGACTGGGACAGACAGAGACAGAGACAGACAGAGACAGAGACAGACAGAGACAGACAGTGACAGAGACAGACAGAGACAGAGACAGACAGAGACAGAGACAGACAGAGACAGAGATAGACAGAGACAGACAGAGACAGACAGAGGCAGAGACAGGCAGAGACAGAGCCAGACAGAGACAGAGACAGACAGAGACAGAGACAGACAGAGACAGAGGCAGACAGAGACAGACAGAGACAGACAGAGACAGAGGCAGACAGTGACAGAGACTGTCAGAGACAGACAGAGACAGAGACAGAGATGGATACAGACAGGGACAGACACAGACAGAGACAGGGGCAGAGGTAGACAGAGACAGAGACAGAGACAGAGACAGACAGAGACAGAAACAGACAGAGGCAGAGGTAGACAGAGACAGAGACAGAGGCAGAGACGGAGGCAGAGACAGAGACAGAGACAGAGGCAGAGACAGCGGCAGAGGCAGAGGCAGAGGCAGAGGCGGACAGAGACGGAGACACAGGCAGAGACAGAGACAGGGGCAGAGACAGAGACAGAGACAGAGACAGACAGAGACAGAGACAGAGACTGACAGAGACAGAGACAGAGACAGAGGCAGACAGAGACAGAGACAGACAGAGACAGAGACAGACAGAGACAGACAGAGACAGACAGAGACAGAGACAGACAGAGACAGACAGAGACAGAGGCAGACAGTGACAGAGACTGTCAGAGACAGACAGAGACAGAGACAGAGATGGATACAGACAGGGACAGACACAGACAGAGACAGGGGCAGAGGTAGACAGAGACAGAGACAGAGACAGACAGAGACAGAAACAGACAGAGGCAGAAACAGACAGAGACAGAGGCAGACAGAGACAGACAGAGACAGACAAAGACAGACAGAGACAGACAGAGACAGAGACAGACAGAGACAGAGACAGACAGAGACAGAGACAGACAGAGACAGACAGAGACAGACAGAGACAGAGACAGACAGAGACAGAGACAGACAGAGACAGAGACAGACAGAGACAGACAGAGACAGACAGAGACAGACAGAGACAGAGACAGACAGAGACAGAGACAGACACAGATAGAGACAGAGACAGACAGAGACAGAGACAGACAGAGACAGAGACAGACAGAGACAGAGACAGACAGAGACAGAGACAGACAGAGACAGAGACAGACAGAGACAGAGACAGACAGAGACAGAGACAGACAGAGACAGACAGAGACAGACAGAGACAGACAGAGACAGACAGAGACAGAGACAGACACAGAGAGAGACAGACACAGAGAGAGACAGACAGAGACAGGGACAGACAGAGACAGGGACAGACAGAGACAGAGACAGACAGAGACAGAGACAGACAGAGACAGAGACAGACAGAGACAGAGACAGACAGAGACAGAGACAGAGACAGACAGAGACAGAGACAGACAGAGACAGAGACAGACAGAGACAGAGACAGACAGAGACAGAGACAGACAGAGACAGAGACAGACAGAGACAGAGACAGACAGAGACAGACAGAGACAGAGACAGAGACAGACAGAGACATACAGAGACATACAGAGACAGACAGAGACAGAGACAGACAGAGACTGGGACAGACAGAGACAGAGACAGACAGAGACAGAGACAGACAGAGACAGACAGTGACAGAGACAGACAGAGACAGAGACAGACAGAGACAGAGATAGACAGAGACAGACAGAGACAGACAGAGGCAGAGACAGGCAGAGACAGAGCCAGACAGAGACAGAGACAGACAGAGACAGAGACAGACAGAGACAGAGGCAGACAG
>NC_134984.1:962500-965000 GCF_050947335.1 Megachile rotundata
ACAGAAACAGACAGAGACAGACAGAGACAGAGGCAGACAGTGACAGAGACGGTCAGAGACAGACAGAGACAGAGACAGAGATGGATACAGACAGGGACAGACACAGACAGAGACAGGGGCAGAGGTAGACAGAGACAGAGACAGAGACAGACAGAGACAGAAACAGACAGAGGCAGAAACAGACAGAGACAGAGGCAGAGGTAGACAGAGACAGACACAGAGGCAGAGACGGAGGCAGAGACAGAGACAGGGGCAGAGACAGAGACAGAGACAGAGACAGACAGAGACAGAGACAGACAGAGACAGAGACAGACAGAGACAGAGACAGACAGAGACAGAGACAGACAGAGACAGAGACAGACAGAGACAGAGGCAGACAGAGACAGAGACAGACAGAGACAGAGACAGACAGAGACAGAGACAGACAGAGACAGAGACAGACAGAGACAGAGACAGACAGAGACAGAGACAGACAGAGACAGAGACAGACAGAGACAGAGACAGACAGAGACAGAGACAGACAGAGACAGAGACAGACAGAGACAGACAGAGACAGAGACAGACAGCGGCAGAGACAGACAGAGACAGAGACAGACAGAGACAGACAGTGACAGAGACAGACAGAGACAGAGACAGACAGAGACAGAGACAGACAGAGACAGAGATAGACAGAGACAGACAGAGACAGACAGAGGCAGAGACAGACAGAGACAGAGACAGACAGAGACAGAGACAGACAGAGACAGAGACAGACAGAGACAGAGACAGACAGAGACAGAGACAGACAGAGACAGAGACAGACAGAGACAGAGACAGGCAGAGACAGAGACAGACAGAGACAGGGGCAGAGGTAGACAGAGACAGAGACAGAGACAGACAGAGACAGAAACAGACAGAGGCAGAAACAGACAGAGACAGAGGCAGAGGTAGACAGAGATAGACACAGAGGCAGAGACGGAGGCAGAGACAGAGACAGGGGCAGAGACAGAGACAGAGACAGAGACAGACAGAGACAGAGACAGACAGAGACAGAGACAGACAGAGACAGAGACAGACAGAGACAGAGACAGACAGAGACAGAGACAGACAGAGACAGAGACAGACAGAGACAGAGACAGACAGAGACAGAGACAGACAGAGACAGAGACAGACAGAGACAGAGACAGACAGAGACAGAGACAGACAGAGACAGAGACAGACAGAGACAGAGACAGACAGAGACAGAGACAGAGACAGACAGAGACAGAGACAGACAGAGACAGACAGAGACAGACAGAGACAGAGACAGACAGAGACAGCGACAGACAGAGACAGACAGAGACAGACAGAGGCAGACAGAGACAGACAGAGACAGAGACAGACAGAGACAGAGACAGACAGAGACAGACAGAGACAGAGACAGACAGAGACAGAGACAGACAGAGACAGAGACAGACAGAGACAGATACAGACAGAGACAGAGACAGACAGAGACAGAGACAGACAGAGACAGACAGAGGCAGACAGAGACAGACAGAGACAGACAGAGACAGAGACAGACACAGAGAGAGAGAGACAGAGACAGGGACAGACAGAGACAGGGACAGACAGAGACAGAGACAGACAGAGACAGAGACAGACAGAGACAGAGACAGACAGAGACAGAGACAGACAGAGACAGAGACAGAGACAGACAGAGACAGAGACAGACAGAGACAGAGCCAGACAGAGACAGAGCCAGACAGAGACAGACAGAGACAGAGCCGGAGAGAGACAGACAGAGGCAGAGACGGACAGAGACAGAGACAGACAGAGACAGAGACAGACAGAGACATACAGAGACAGACAGAGACAGAGACAGACAGAGACAGAGACAGACAGAGACAGAGACAGACAGAGACAGAGACAGAGACAGACAGAGACAGAGACAGACAGAGACAGAGACAGACAGAGACAGACAGTGACAGAGACAGACAGAGACAGAGACAGACAGAGACAGAGATAGACAGAGACAGACAGAGACAGACAGAGGCAGAGACAGGCAGAGACAGAGACAGACAGAGACAGAGACAGACAGCGACAGAGACAGACAGAGACAGAGGCAGACAGAGACAGACAGAGACAGAGACAGACAGAGACAGACAGAGACAGAGGCAGACAGTGACAGAGACTGTCAGAGACAGACAGAGACAGAGACAGAGATGGATACAGACAGGGACAGACACAGACAGAGACAGGGGCAGAGGTAGACAGAGACAGAGACAGAGACAGACAGAGACAGAAACAGACAGAGACAGAAACAGACAGAGACAGAAACAGACAGAGACAGGGGCAGAGACAGACAGAGACAGAGACAGACAGAGACAGAGACAGAGACAGACAGAGACAGAGGCAGACAGAGACAGACAGAGACAGACAGAGACAGACAGAGACAGAGGCAGACAGTGACAGAGACTGTCAGAGACAGACAGAGACAGAGACAGAGATGGATACAGACAGGGACAGACACAGACAGAGACAG
>NC_134984.1:975000-992500 GCF_050947335.1 Megachile rotundata
AGACAGAGACAGACAGAGGCAGAGACAGGCAGAGACAGAGACAGACAGAGACAGAGACAGACAGAGACAGAGACAGAGACAGACAGAGACAGAGGCAGACAGTGACAGACAGAGACAGAGACAGACAGAGACCGACAGAGACAGAGGCAGACAGTGACAGAGACTGTCAGAGACAGACAGAGACCGACAGAGACAGAGGCAGACAGTGACAGAGACTGTCAGAGACAGACAGAGACAGAGACAGAGATGGATACAGGCAGGGACAGACACAGACAGAGAAAGGGGCAGAGGTAGACAGAGACAGAGACAGAGACAGACAGAGACAGAAACAGACAGAGACAGACAGAGACAGAGGCAGACAGTGACAGAGACGGTCAGAGACAGACAGAGACAGAGACAGAGATGGATACAGACAGGGACAGACACAGACAGAGACAGGGGCAGAGGTAGACAGAGACAGAGACAGAGACAGACAGAGACAGAAACAGACAGAGGCAGAAACAGACAGAGACAGAGGCAGAGGTAGACAGAGACAGACACAGAGGCAGAGACGGAGGCAGAGACAGAGACAGGGGCAGAGACAGAGACAGAGACAGAGACAGACAGAGACAGAGACAGACAGAGACAGAGACAGACAGAGACAGAGACAGACAGAGACAGAGACAGACAGAGACAGAGACAGACAGAGACAGAGACAGACAGAGACAGAGACAGACAGAGACAGAGGCAGACAGAGACAGAGACAGACAGAGACAGAGACAGACAGAGACAGAGACAGACAGAGACAGAGACAGACAGAGACAGAGACAGACAGAGACAGAGACAGACAGAGACAGAGACAGACAGAGACAGAGACAGACAGAGACAGAGACAGACAGAGACAGAGACAGACAGAGACAGACAGAGACAGAGACAGACAGCGGCAGAGACAGACAGAGACAGAGACAGACAGAGACAGACAGTGACAGAGACAGACAGAGACGGAGACAGACAGAGACAGAGACAGACAGAGACAGAGATAGACAGAGACAGACAGAGACAGACAGAGGCAGAGACAGACAGAGACAGAGACAGACAGAGACAGAGACAGACAGAGACAGAGACAGACAGAGACAGAGACAGACAGAGACAGAGACAGACAGAGACAGAGACAGACAGAGACAGAGACAGACAGAGACAGAGACAGGCAGAGACAGAGACAGACAGAGACAGGGGCAGAGGTAGACAGAGACAGAGACAGAGACAGACAGAGACAGAAACAGACAGAGGCAGAAACAGACAGAGACAGAGGCAGAGGTAGACAGAGATAGACACAGAGGCAGAGACGGAGGCAGAGACAGAGACAGGGGCAGAGACAGAGACAGAGACAGAGACAGACAGAGACAGAGACAGACAGAGACAGAGACAGACAGAGACAGAGACAGACAGAGACAGAGACAGACAGAGACAGAGACAGACAGAGACAGAGACAGACAGAGACAGAGACAGACAGAGACAGAGACAGACAGAGACAGAGACAGACAGAGACAGAGACAGACAGAGACAGAGACAGACAGAGACAGAGACAGACAGAGACAGAGACAGACAGAGACAGAGACAGAGACAGACAGAGACAGAGACAGACAGAGACAGACAGAGACAGACAGAGACAGACAGAGACAGAGACAGACAGAGACAGAGACAGACAGAGACAGCGACAGACAGAGACAGACAGAGACAGACAGAGGCAGACAGAGACAGACAGAGACAGAGACAGACAGAGACAGACAGAGACAGAGACAGACAGAGACAGACAGAGACAGAGACAGACAGAGACAGAGACAGACAGAGACAGAGACAGACAGAGACAGATACAGACAGAGACAGAGACAGACAGAGACAGAGACAGACAGAGACAGACAGAGGCAGACAGAGACAGACAGAGACAGACAGAGACAGAGACAGACACAGAGAGAGAGAGACAGAGACAGGGACAGACAGAGACAGGGACAGACAGAGACAGAGACAGACAGAGACAGAGACAGACAGAGACAGAGACAGACAGAGACAGAGACAGACAGAGACAGAGACAGAGACAGACAGAGACAGAGACAGACAGAGACAGAGCCAGACAGAGACAGAGCCAGACAGAGACAGACAGAGACAGAGCCGGAGAGAGACAGACAGAGGCAGAGACGGACAGAGACAGAGACAGACAGAGACAGAGACAGACAGAGACATACAGAGACAGACAGAGACAGAGACAGACAGAGACAGAGACAGACAGAGACAGAGACAGACAGAGACAGAGACAGACAGAGACAGAGACAGACAGAGACAGAGACAGACAGAGACAGACAGTGACAGAGACAGACAGAGACAGAGACAGACAGAGACAGAGATAGACAGAGACAGACAGAGACAGACAGAGGCAGAGACAGGCAGAGACAGAGACAGACAGAGACAGAGACAGACAGAGACAGAGACAGACAGAGACAGAGGCAGACAGAGACAGACAGAGACAGAGACAGACAGAGACAGACAGAGACAGAGGCAGACAGTGACAGAGACTGTCAGAGACAGACAGAGACAGAGACAGAGATGGATACAGACAGGGACAGACACAGACAGAGACAGGGGCAGAGGTAGACAGAGACAGAGACAGAGACAGACAGAGACAGAAACAGACAGAGACAGAAACAGACAGAGACAGAAACAGACAGAGACAGGGGCAGAGACAGACAGAGACAGAGACAGACAGAGACAGAGACAGAGACAGACAGAGACAGAGGCAGACAGAGACAGACAGAGACAGACAGAGACAGACAGAGACAGAGGCAGACAGTGACAGAGACTGTCAGAGACAGACAGAGACAGAGACAGAGATGGATACAGACAGGGACAGACACAGACAGAGACAGGGGCAGAGGTAGACAGTGACAGAGACAGAGACAGACAGAGACAGAAACAGACAGAGGCAGAGGTAGACAGAGACAGAGACAGAGGCAGAGACGGAGGCAGAGACAGAGACAGAGACAGAGGCAGATACAGCGGCACAGGCAGAGGCAGAGGCGGACAGAGACGGAGACACAGGCAGAGACAGAGACAGGGGCAGAGACAGAGACAGAGACAGAGACAGACAGAGACAGAGACAGGGACAGACAGTGACAGAGACAGACAGAGACAGAGACAGACAGAGACAGACAGAGACAGAGACAGACAGAGACAGACAGAGACAGAGGCAGACAGTGACAGAGACTGTCAGAGACAGACAGAGACAGAGACAGAGATGGATACAGACAGGGACAGACACAGACAGAGACAGTGGCAGAGGTAGACAGAGACAGAGACAGAGACAGAGACAGACAGAGACAGAGGCAGACAGTGACAGAGACTGTCAGAGACAGACAGAGACAGAGACAGAGATGGATACAGACAGGGACAGACACAGACAGAGACAGACAGAGACAGACAGAGACAGAGACAGACAGAGACAGACAGAGACAGAAACAGACGGAGGCAGAGGTAGACAGAGACAGAGACAGAGGAAGAGACGGAGGCAGAGACAGAGACAGAGACAGAGACAGAGACAGACAGAGACAGACAGAGACAGACAGAGACAGAGACAGACAGAGACAGACAGAGACAGACAGAGACAGAGGCAGACAGTGACAGAGACTGTCAGAGACAGACAGAGACAGAGACAGAGATGGATACAGACAGGGACAGACACAGACAGAGACAGGGGCAGATGTAGACAGAGACAGAGACAGAGACAGACAGAGACAGAGACAGACAGAGACAGAGACAGACAGAGACAGAGACAGACAGAGACAGAGACAGAGACAGACAGAGACAGAGACAGACAGAGACAGAGACAGACAGAGACAGAGACAGAGACAGACAGAGACAGACAGAGACAGAGACAGACAGAGACAGACAGAGACAGAGACAGACAGAGACAGAGACAGACAGAGGCAGAGACAGACAGAGACAGAGACAGACAGAGACAGAGACAGACAGAGACAGAGACAGACAGAGACAGAGGCAGACAGAGACAGACAGAGACAGAGACAGACAGAGACAGACAGAGACAGAGACAGACAGAGACAGAGACAGACAGAGACAGAGACAGACAGAGACAGAGACAGACAGAGACAGAGACAGACAGAGACAGAGACAGACAGAGGCAGAGACAGACAGAGACAGAGACAGACAGAGACAGAGACAGAGACAGACAGAGACAGAGACAGACGGAGACAGAGACAGGCAGAGACAGAGACAGACAGAGACAGAGACAGAGACAGAGACAGAGACAGAGACAGAGACAGACAGAGACAGAGACAGAGACAGACAGAGACAGAGACAGACAGAGACAGAGACAGACAGAGACAGAGACAGACAGAGACAGAGACAGAGACAGACAGAGACAGAGACAGACAGAGACAGAGACACACAGAGACAGACAGAGACAGACAGAGACAGAGACAGACAGAGACACATACAGACAGAGACAGAGACAGACAGAGACAGAGACAGACAGAGACAGAGATAGAGACAGACAGAGACAGAGACAGACAGAGACAGAGACAGACAGAGACAGACAGAGACAGACACAGACAGAGACAGACAGTGACAGAGACAGACAGAGACAGAGACAGACAGAGACAGAGATAGACAGAGACAGACAGAGACAGACAGAGGCAGAGACAGGCAGAGACAGAGACAGACAGAGACAGAGACAGAGACAGACAGAGACAGAGACAGAGACAGACAGAGACAGACAGAGGCAGAGACAGGCAGAGACAGAGACAGACAGAGACAGAGACAGAGACAGAGGCAGACAGTGACAGAGACTGTCAGAGACAGACAGAGACCGACAGAGACAGAGGCAGACAGTGACAGAGACTGTCAGAGACAGACAGAGACAGAGACAGAGATGGATACAGGCAGGGACAGACACAGACAGAGACAGGGGCAGAGGTAGACAGAGACAGAGACAGAGACAGACAGAGACAGAAACAGACAGAGACAGACAGAGACAGAGGCAGACAGTGACAGAGACGGTCAGAGACAGACAGAGACAGACACAGAGATGGATACAGACAGGGACAGACACAGACAGAGACAGGGGCAGAGGTAGAAAGGGACAGAGACAGAGACAGACAGAGACAGAAACAGACAGAGGCAGAAACAGACAGAGACAGAGGCAGAGGTAGACAGAGACAGACACAGAGGCAGAGACGGAGGCAGAGACAGAGACAGGGGCAGAGACAGAGACAGACACAGAGAGAGACAGACAGAGACAGGGACAGACAGAGACAGGGACAGACAGAGACAGAGACAGACAGAGACAGAGACAGACAGAGACAGACAGAGACAGAGACAGACAGAGACAGAGACAGACAGAGACAGAGACAGAGACAGACAGAGACAGAGACAGACAGAGACAGAGCCAGACAGAGACAGAGCCAGACAGAGACAGACAGAGACAGAGCCAGAGAGAGACAGACAGAGACAGAGACGGACAGAGACAGAGACAGACAGAGACAGAGACAGACAGAGACATACAGAGACAGACAGAGACAGAGACAGACAGAGACAGAGACAGACAGAGACAGAGACAGACAGAGACAGACAGTGACAGAGACAGACAGAGACAGAGACAGACCGAGACAGAGATAGACAGAGACAGACAGAGACAGACAGAGGCAGAGACAGGCAGAGACAGAGACAGACAGAGACAGAGACAGACAGAGACAGAGACAGACAGAGACAGAGGCAGACAGAGACAGACAGAGACAGAGACAGACAGAGACAGACAGAGACAGAGGCAGACAGTGACAGAGACTGTCAGAGACAGACAGAGACAGAGACAGAGATGGATACAGACAGGGACAGACACAGACAGAGACAGGGGCAGAGGTAGACAGAGACAGAGACAGAGACAGACAGAGACAGAAACAGACAGAGACAGAGAGAGAGACAGACAGAGACAGAGACAGACAGAGACAGAGACACACAGAGACAGACAGAGACAGACAGAGACGGAGACAGACAGAGACAGATACAGACAGAGACAGAGACAGACAGAGACAGAGACAGACAGAGACAGAGACAGAGACAGACAGAGACAGAGACAGACAGAGACAGAGACAGACAGAGACAGACAGAGACAGACACAGACAGAGACAGACAGTGACAGAGACAGACAGAGACAGAGACAGACAGAGACAGAGATAGACAGAGACAGACAGAGACAGACAGAGGCAGAGACAGGCAGAGACAGAGACAGACAGAGACAGAGACAGACAGAGACAGAGACAGAGACAGACAGAGACAGACAGAGGCAGAGACAGGCAGAGACAGAGACAGACAGAGACAGAGACAGACAGAGACAGAGACAGAGACAGACAGAGACAGAGGCAGACAGTGACAGACAGAGACAGAGACAGACAGAGACCGACAGAGACAGAGGCAGACAGTGACAGAGACTGTCAGAGACAGACAGAGACCGACAGAGACAGAGGCAGACAGTGACAGAGACTGTCAGAGACAGACAGAGACAGAGACAGAGATGGATACAGGCAGGGACAGACACAGACAGAGAAAGGGGCAGAGGTAGACAGAGACAGAGACAGAGACAGACAGAGACAGAAACAGACAGAGACAGACAGAGACAGAGGCAGACAGTGACAGAGACGGTCAGAGACAGACAGAGACAGAGACAGAGATGGATACAGACAGGGACAGACACAGACAGAGACAGGGGCAGAGGTAGACAGAGACAGAGACAGAGACAGACAGAGACAGAAACAGACAGAGGCAGAAACAGACAGAGACAGAGGCAGAGGTAGACAGAGACAGACACAGAGGCAGAGACGGAGGCAGAGACAGAGACAGGGGCAGAGACAGAGACAGAGACAGAGACAGACAGAGACAGAGACAGACAGAGACAGAGACAGACAGAGACAGAGACAGACAGAGACAGAGACAGACAGAGACAGAGACAGACAGAGACAGAGACAGACAGAGACAGAGACAGACAGAGACAGAGGCAGACAGAGACAGAGACAGACAGAGACAGAGACAGACAGAGACAGAGACAGACAGAGACAGAGACAGACAGAGACAGAGACAGACAGAGACAGAGACAGACAGAGACAGAGACAGACAGAGACAGAGACAGACAGAGACAGAGACAGACAGAGACAGAGACAGACAGAGACAGACAGAGACAGAGACAGACAGCGGCAGAGACAGACAGAGACAGAGACAGACAGAGACAGACAGTGACAGAGACAGACAGAGACGGAGACAGACAGAGACAGAGACAGACAGAGACAGAGATAGACAGAGACAGACAGAGACAGACAGAGGCAGAGACAGACAGAGACAGAGACAGACAGAGACAGAGACAGACAGAGACAGAGACAGACAGAGACAGAGACAGACAGAGACAGAGACAGACAGAGACAGAGACAGACAGAGACAGAGACAGACAGAGACAGAGACAGGCAGAGACAGAGACAGACAGAGACAGGGGCAGAGGTAGACAGAGACAGAGACAGAGACAGACAGAGACAGAAACAGACAGAGGCAGAAACAGACAGAGACAGAGGCAGAGGTAGACAGAGATAGACACAGAGGCAGAGACGGAGGCAGAGACAGAGACAGGGGCAGAGACAGAGACAGAGACAGAGACAGACAGAGACAGAGACAGACAGAGACAGAGACAGACAGAGACAGAGACAGACAGAGACAGAGACAGACAGAGACAGAGACAGACAGAGACAGAGACAGACAGAGACAGAGACAGACAGAGACAGAGACAGACAGAGACAGAGACAGACAGAGACAGAGACAGACAGAGACAGAGACAGACAGAGACAGAGACAGACAGAGACAGAGACAGAGACAGACAGAGACAGAGACAGACAGAGACAGACAGAGACAGACAGAGACAGACAGAGACAGAGACAGACAGAGACAGAGACAGACAGAGACAGCGACAGACAGAGACAGACAGAGACAGACAGAGGCAGACAGAGACAGACAGAGACAGAGACAGACAGAGACAGAGACAGACAGAGACAGACAGAGACAGAGACAGACAGAGACAGAGACAGACAGAGACAGAGACAGACAGAGACAGATACAGACAGAGACAGAGACAGACAGAGACAGAGACAGACAGAGACAGACAGAGGCAGACAGAGACAGACAGAGACAGACAGAGACAGAGACAGACACAGAGAGAGAGAGACAGAGACAGGGACAGACAGAGACAGGGACAGACAGAGACAGAGACAGACAGAGACAGAGACAGACAGAGACAGAGACAGACAGAGACAGAGACAGACAGAGACAGAGACAGAGACAGACAGAGACAGAGACAGACAGAGACAGAGCCAGACAGAGACAGAGCCAGACAGAGACAGACAGAGACAGAGCCGGAGAGAGACAGACAGAGGCAGAGACGGACAGAGACAGAGACAGACAGAGACAGAGACAGACAGAGACATACAGAGACAGACAGAGACAGAGACAGACAGAGACAGAGACAGACAGAGACAGAGACAGACAGAGACAGAGACAGACAGAGACAGAGACAGACAGAGACAGAGACAGACAGAGACAGACAGTGACAGAGACAGACAGAGACAGAGACAGACAGAGACAGAGATAGACAGAGACAGACAGAGACAGACAGAGGCAGAGACAGGCAGAGACAGAGACAGACAGAGACAGAGACAGACAGAGACAGAGACAGACAGAGACAGAGGCAGACAGAGACAGACAGAGACAGAGACAGACAGAGACAGACAGAGACAGAGGCAGACAGTGACAGAGACTGTCAGAGACAGACAGAGACAGAGACAGAGATGGATACAGACAGGGACAGACACAGACAGAGACAGGGGCAGAGGTAGACAGAGACAGAGACAGAGACAGACAGAGACAGAAACAGACAGAGACAGAAACAGACAGAGACAGAAACAGACAGAGACAGGGGCAGAGACAGACAGAGACAGAGACAGACAGAGACAGAGACAGAGACAGACAGAGACAGAGGCAGACAGAGACAGACAGAGACAGACAGAGACAGACAGAGACAGAGGCAGACAGTGACAGAGACTGTCAGAGACAGACAGAGACAGAGACAGAGATGGATACAGACAGGGACAGACACAGACAGAGACAGGGGCAGAGGTAGACAGTGACAGAGACAGAGACAGACAGAGACAGAAACAGACAGAGGCAGAGGTAGACAGAGACAGAGACAGAGGCAGAGACGGAGGCAGAGACAGAGACAGAGACAGAGGCAGATACAGCGGCACAGGCAGAGGCAGAGGCGGACAGAGACGGAGACACAGGCAGAGACAGAGACAGGGGCAGAGACAGAGACAGAGACAGAGACAGACAGAGACAGAGACAGGGACAGACAGTGACAGAGACAGACAGAGACAGAGACAGACAGAGACAGACAGAGACAGAGACAGACAGAGACAGACAGAGACAGAGGCAGACAGTGACAGAGACTGTCAGAGACAGACAGAGACAGAGACAGAGATGGATACAGACAGGGACAGACACAGACAGAGACAGTGGCAGAGGTAGACAGAGACAGAGACAGAGACAGAGACAGACAGAGACAGAGGCAGACAGTGACAGAGACTGTCAGAGACAGACAGAGACAGAGACAGAGATGGATACAGACAGGGACAGACACAGACAGAGACAGACAGAGACAGACAGAGACAGAGACAGACAGAGACAGACAGAGACAGAAACAGACGGAGGCAGAGGTAGACAGAGACAGAGACAGAGGAAGAGACGGAGGCAGAGACAGAGACAGAGACAGAGACAGAGACAGACAGAGACAGACAGAGACAGACAGAGACAGAGACAGACAGAGACAGACAGAGACAGACAGAGACAGAGGCAGACAGTGACAGAGACTGTCAGAGACAGACAGAGACAGAGACAGAGATGGATACAGACAGGGACAGACACAGACAGAGACAGGGGCAGATGTAGACAGAGACAGAGACAGAGACAGACAGAGACAGAGACAGACAGAGACAGAGACAGACAGAGACAGAGACAGACAGAGACAGAGACAGAGACAGACAGAGACAGAGACAGACAGAGACAGAGACAGACAGAGACAGAGACAGACAGAGACAGACAGAGACAGAGACAGACAGAGGCAGAGACAGACAGAGACAGAGACAGACAGAGACAGACAGTGACAGAGACAGACAGAGACAGAGACAGACAGAGAAAGAGACAGACAGAGACAGAGATAGACAGAGACAGACAGAGACAGACAGAGGCAGAGACAGACAGAGACAGAGACAGACAGAGACAGAGACAGACAGAGGCAGAGACAGACAGAGACAGACAGAGACAGAGACAGACAGAGTCAGAGACAGACAGAGGCAGAGACAGACAGAGACAGAGACAGACAGAGACAGAGACAGACGGAGACAGAGACAGACAGAGACAGAGACAGAGACAGACAGAGACAGAGACAGACAGAGACAGAGACAGACAGAGACAGAGACAGACAGAGACAGAGACAGACAGAGACAGAGACAGACAGAGACAGAGACAGACAGAGACAGAGACAGACAGAGACAGAGACAGACAGAGACAGAGACAGACAGAGACAGACAGAGACAGACAGAGACAGAGACAGACAGAGACAGAGACAGACAGAGACAGACAGAGACAGACAAAGACAGACAGAGACAGACAGAGACAGAGACAGACAGAGACAGAGACAGACAGAGACAGAGACAGACAGAGACAGACAGAGACAGACAGAGACAGAGACAGACAGAGACAGAGACAGACAGAGACAGAGACAGACAGAGACAGACAGAGACAGACAGAGACAGACAGAGACAGAGACAGACAGAGACAGAGACAGACACAGATAGAGACAGAGACAGACAGAGACAGAGACAGACAGAGACAGACAGAGACAGAGACAGACAGAGACAGAGACAGACAGAGACAGAGACAGACAGAGACAGAGACAGACAGAGACAGAGACAGACAGAGACAGACAGAGACAGACAGAGACAGACAGAGACAGACAGAGACAGAGACAGACACAGAGAGAGACAGACACAGAGAGAGACAGACAGAGACAGGGACAGACAGAGACAGGGACAGACAGAGACAGAGACAGACAGAGACAGAGACAGACAGAGACAGAGACAGACAGAGACAGAGACAGACAGAGACAGAGACAGAGACAGACAGAGACAGAGACAGACAGAGACAGAGACAGACAGAGACAGAGACAGACAGAGACAGAGACAGACAGAGACAGAGACAGACAGAGACAGAGACAGACAGAGACAGAGACAGACAGAGACAGAGACAGACAGAGACAGAGACAGACAGAGACAGAGACAGACAGAGACAGACAGAGACAGAGACAGAGACAGACAGAGACATACAGAGACATACAGAGACAGACAGAGACAGAGACAGACAGAGACTGGGACAGACAGAGACAGAGACAGACAGAGACAGAGACAGACAGAGACAGACAGTGACAGAGACAGACAGAGACAGAGACAGACAGAGACAGAGACAGACAGAGACAGAGATAGACAGAGACAGACAGAGACAGACAGAGGCAGAGACAGGCAGAGACAGAGCCAGACAGAGACAGAGACAGACAGAGACAGAGACAGACAGAGACAGAGGCAGACAGAGACAGACAGAGACAGACAGAGACAGAGGCAGACAGTGACAGAGACTGTCAGAGACAGACAGAGACAGAGACAGAGATGGATACAGACAGGGACAGACACAGACAGAGACAGGGGCAGAGGTAGACAGAGACAGAGACAGAGACAGACAGAGACAGAAACAGACAGAGACAGAAACAGACAGAGACAGAAACAGACAGAGACAGGGGCAGAGACAGACAGAGACAGAGACAGACAGAGACAGAGACAGAGACAGACAGAGACAGAGGCAGACAGAGACAGACAGAGACAGACAGAGACAGACAGAGACAGAGGCAGACAGTGACAGAGACTGTCAGAGACAGACAGAGACAGAGACAGAGATGGATACAGACAGGGACAGACACAGACAGAGACAGGGGCAGAGGTAGACAGTGACAGAGACAGAGACAGACAGAGACAGAAACAGACAGAGGCAGAGGTAGACAGAGACAGAGACAGAGGCAGAGACGGAGGCAGAGACAGAGACAGAGACAGAGGCAGATACAGCGGCACAGGCAGAGGCAGAGGCGGACAGAGACGGAGACACAGGCAGAGACAGAGACAGGGGCAGAGACAGAGACAGAGACAGAGACAGACAGAGACAGAGACAGGGACAGACAGTGACAGAGACAGACAGAGACAGAGACAGACAGAGACAGACAGAGACAGAGACAGACAGAGACAGACAGAGACAGAGGCAGACAGTGACAGAGACTGTCAGAGACAGACAGAGACAGAGACAGAGATGGATACAGACAGGGACAGACACAGACAGAGACAGTGGCAGAGGTAGACAGAGACAGAGACAGAGACAGAGACAGACAGAGACAGAGGCAGACAGTGACAGAGACTGTCAGAGACAGACAGAGACAGAGACAGAGATGGATACAGACAGGGACAGACACAGACAGAGACAGACAGAGACAGACAGAGACAGAGACAGACAGAGACAGACAGAGACAGAAACAGACGGAGGCAGAGGTAGACAGAGACAGAGACAGAGGAAGAGACGGAGGCAGAGACAGAGACAGAGACAGAGACAGAGACAGACAGAGACAGACAGAGACAGACAGAGACAGAGACAGACAGAGACAGACAGAGACAGACAGAGACAGAGGCAGACAGTGACAGAGACTGTCAGAGACAGACAGAGACAGAGACAGAGATGGATACAGACAGGGACAGACACAGACAGAGACAGGGGCAGATGTAGACAGAGACAGAGACAGAGACAGACAGAGACAGAGACAGACAGAGACAGAGACAGACAGAGACAGAGACAGACAGAGACAGAGACAGAGACAGACAGAGACAGAGACAGACAGAGACAGAGACAGACAGAGACAGAGACAGACAGAGACAGACAGAGACAGAGACAGACAGAGGCAGAGACAGACAGAGACAGAGACAGACAGAGACAGACAGTGACAGAGACAGACAGAGACAGAGACAGACAGAGAAAGAGACAGACAGAGACAGAGATAGACAGAGACAGACAGAGACAGACAGAGGCAGAGACAGACAGAGACAGAGACAGACAGAGACAGAGACAGACAGAGGCAGAGACAGACAGAGACAGACAGAGACAGAGACAGACAGAGTCAGAGACAGACAGAGGCAGAGACAGACAGAGACAGAGACAGACAGAGACAGAGACAGACGGAGACAGAGACAGACAGAGACAGAGACAGAGACAGACAGAGACAGAGACAGACAGAGACAGAGACAGACAGAGACAGAGACAGACAGAGACAGAGACAGACAGAGACAGAGACAGACAGAGACAGAGACAGACAGAGACAGAGACAGACAGAGACAGAGACAGACAGAGACAGAGACAGACAGAGACAGAGACAGACAGAGACAGAGACAGACAGAGACAGAGACAGACAGAGACAGACAGAGACAGACAGAGACAGAGACAGACAGAGACAGAGACAGACAGAGACAGACAGAGACAGACAAAGACAGACAGAGACAGACAGAGACAGAGACAGACAGAGACAGAGACAGACAGAGACAGAGACAGACAGAGACAGACAGAGACAGACAGAGACAGAGACAGACAGAGACAGAGACAGACAGAGACAGAGACAGACAGAGACAGACAGAGACAGACAGAGACAGACAGAGACAGAGACAGACAGAGACAGAGACAGACACAGATAGAGACAGAGACAGACAGAGACAGAGACAGACAGAGACAGAGACAGACAGAGACAGAGACAGACAGAGACAGAGACAGACAGAGACAGAGACAGACAGAGACAGAGACAGACAGAGACAGAGACAGACAGAGACAGACAGAGACAGACAGAGACAGACAGAGACAGACAGAGACAGAGACAGACACAGAGAGAGACAGACACAGAGAGAGACAGACAGAGACAGGGACAGACAGAGACAGGGACAGACAGAGACAGAGACAGACAGAGACAGAGACAGACAGAGACAGAGACAGACAGAGACAGAGACAGACAGAGACAGAGACAGAGACAGACAGAGACAGAGACAGACAGAGACAGAGACAGACAGAGACAGAGACAGACAGAGACAGAGACAGACAGAGACAGAGACAGACAGAGACAGAGACAGACAGAGACAGAGACAGACAGAGACAGAGACAGACAGAGACAGAGACAGACAGAGACAGACAGAGACAGAGACAGAGACAGACAGAGACATACAGAGACATACAGAGACAGACAGAGACAGAGACAGACAGAGACTGGGACAGACAGAGACAGAGACAGACAGAGACAGAGACAGACAGAGACAGACAGTGACAGAGACAGACAGAGACAGAGACAGACAGAGACAGAGACAGACAGAGACAGAGATAGACAGAGACAGACAGAGACAGACAGAGGCAGAGACAGGCAGAGACAGAGCCAGACAGAGACAGAGACAGACAGAGACAGAGACAGACAGAGACAGAGGCAGACAGAGACAGACAGAGACAGACAGAGACAGAGGCAGACAGTGACAGAGACTGTCAGAGACAGACAGAGACAGAGACAGAGATGGATACAGACAGGGACAGACACAGACAGAGACAGGGGCAGAGGTAGACAGAGACAGAGACAGAGACAGAGACAGACAGAGACAGAAACAGACAGAGGCAGAGGTAGACAGAGAGAGAGACAGAGGCAGAGACGGAGGCAGAGACAGAGACAGAGACAGAGGCAGAGACAGCGGCAGAGGCAGAGGCAGAGGCAGAGGCGGACAGAGACGGAGACACAGGCAGAGACAGAGACAGGGGCAGAGACAGAGACAGAGACAGAGACAGACAGAGACAGAGACAGAGACTGACAGAGACAGAGACAGAGACAGAGGCAGACAGAGACAGAGACAGACAGAGACAGAGACAGACAGAGACAGACAGAGACAGAGACAGACAGAGACAGACAGAGACAGAGGCAGACAGTGACAGAGACTGTCAGAGACAGACAGAGACAGAGACAGAGATGGATACAGACAGGGACAGACACAGACAGAGACAGGGGCAGAGGTAGACAGAGACAGAGACAGAGACAGACAGAGACAGAAACAGACAGAGGCAGAAACAGACAGAGACAGAGGCAGACAGAGACAGACAGAGACAGACAAAGACAGACAGAGACAGACAGAGACAGAGACAGACAGAGACAGAGACAGACAGAGACAGAGACAGACAGAGACAGACAGAGACAGACAGAGACAGAGACAGACAGAGACAGAGACAGACAGAGACAGAGACAGACAGAGACAGACAGAGACAGACAGAGACAGACAGAGACAGAGACAGACAGAGACAGAGACAGACACAGATAGAGACAGAGACAGACAGAGACAGAGACAGACAGAGACAGAGACAGACAGAGACAGAGACAGACAGAGACAGAGACAGACAGAGACAGAGACAGACAGAGACAGAGACAGACAGAGACAGAGACAGACAGAGACAGAGACAGACAGAGACAGACAGAGACAGACAGAGACAGACAGAGACAGACAGAGACAGAGACAGACACAGAGAGAGACAGACACAGAGAGAGACAGACAGAGACAGGGACAGACAGAGACAGGGACAGACAGAGACAGAGACAGACAGAGACAGAGACAGACAGAGACAGAGACAGACAGAGACAGAGACAGACAGAGACAGAGACAGAGACAGACAGAGACAGAGACAGACAGAGACAGAGACAGACAGAGACAGAGACAGACAGAGACAGAGACAGACAGAGACAGAGACAGACAGAGACAGAGACAGACAGAGACAGACAGAGACAGAGACAGAGACAGACAGAGACATACAGAGACATACAGAGACAGACAGAGACAGAGACAGACAGAGACTGGGACAGACAGAGACAGAGACAGACAGAGACAGAGACAGACAGAGACAGACAGTGACAGAGACAGACAGAGACAGAGACAGACAGAGACAGAGATAGACAGAGACAGACAGAGACAGACAGAGGCAGAGACAGGCAGAGACAGAGCCAGACAGAGACAGAGACAGACAGAGACAGAGACAGACAGAGACAGAGGCAGACAGAGACAGACAGAGACAGACAGAGACAGAGGCAGACAGTGACAGAGACTGTCAGAGACAGACAGAGACAGAGACAGAGATGGATACAGACAGGGACAGACACAGACAGAGACAGGGGCAGAGGTAGACAGAGACAGAGACAGAGACAGAGACAGACAGAGACAGAAACAGACAGAGGCAGAGGTAGACAGAGACAGAGACAGAGGCAGAGACGGAGGCAGAGACAGAGACAGAGACAGAGGCAGAGACAGCGGCAGAGGCAGAGGCAGAGGCAGAGGCGGACAGAGACGGAGACACAGGCAGAGACAGAGACAGGGGCAGAGACAGAGACAGAGACAGAGACAGACAGAGACAGAGACAGAGACTGACAGAGACAGAGACAGAGACAGAGGCAGACAGAGACAGAGACAGACAGAGACAGAGACAGACAGAGACAGACAGAGACAGAGACAGACAGAGACAGACAGAGACAGAGGCAGACAGTGACAGAGACTGTCAGAGACAGACAGAGACAGAGACAGAGATGGATACAGACAGGGACAGACACAGACAGAGACAGGGGCAGAGGTAGACAGAGACAGAGACAGAGACAGACAGAGACAGAAACAGACAGAGGCGGAAACAGACAGAGACAGAGGCAGAGGTAGACAGAGACAGAGACAGAGGCAGAGACGGAGGCAGAGACAGAGACAGACAGAGACAGAGACAGACAGAGACAGAGACAGACAGAGACAGAGACAGACAGAGACAGAGACAGACAGAGACAGAGGCAGACAGAGACAGACAGAGACAGAGCCAGACAGAGACAGAGACAGACAGAGACAGACAGAGACAGAGGCAGACAGTGACAGAGACTGTCAGAGACAGACAGAGACAGAGACAGAGATGGATACAGACAGGGACAGACACAGACAGAGACAGGGGCAGAGGTAGACAGAGACAGAGACAGAGACAGAGACAGACAGAGACAGAAACAGACAGAGACAGAAACAGACAGAGACAGAGGCAGAGACAGACAGAGACAGAGACAGACAGAGACAGAGACAGAGACAGAGACAGAGACAGACAGAGACAGAGACAGACAGAGACAGAGGCAGACAGAGACAGACAGAGACAGAGACAGACAGAGACAGACAGAGACAGACAGAGACAGAGGCAGACAGTGACAGAGACTGTCAGAGACAGACAGAGACAGAGACAGAGACGGGTACAGACAGGGACAGAC
>NC_134984.1:995000-997500 GCF_050947335.1 Megachile rotundata
ACAGACAGAGACAGACAGAGACAGAGCCAGACAGAGACAGAGCCAGACAGAGACAGAGCCAGACAGAGACAGACAGAGACAGAGCCGGAGAGAGACAGACAGAGGCAGAGACGGACAGAGACAGAGACAGACAGAGACAGAGACAGACAGAGACATACAGAGACAGACAGAGACAGAGACAGACAGAGACAGAGACAGACAGAGACAGAGACAGACAGAGACAGAGACAGACAGAGACAGAGACAGACAGAGACAGAGACAGACAGAGACAGACAGTGACAGAGACAGACAGAGACAGAGACAGACAGAGACAGAGACAGACAGAGACAGAGATAGACAGAGACAGACAGAGACAGACAGAGGCAGAGACAGGCAGAGACAGAGACAGACAGAGACAGAGACAGACAGAGACAGAGACAGACAGAGACAGAGGCAGACAGAGACAGACAGAGACAGAGACAGACAGAGACAGACAGAGACAGAGGCAGACAGTGACAGAGACTGTCAGAGACAGACAGAGACAGAGACAGAGATGGATACAGACAGGGACAGACACAGACAGAGACAGGGGCAGAGGTAGACAGAGACAGAGACAGAGACAGACAGAGACAGAAACAGACAGAGACAGAAACAGACAGAGACAGAAACAGACAGAGACAGGGGCAGAGACAGACAGAGACAGAGACAGACAGAGACAGAGACAGAGACAGACAGAGACAGAGGCAGACAGAGACAGACAGAGACAGACAGAGACAGACAGAGACAGAGGCAGACAGTGACAGAGACTGTCAGAGACAGACAGAGACAGAGACAGAGATGGATACAGACAGGGACAGACACAGACAGAGACAGGGGCAGATGTAGACAGAGACAGAGACAGAGACAGACAGAGACAGAGACAGACAGAGACAGAGACAGACAGAGACAGAGACAGAGACAGACAGAGACAGAGACAGACAGAGACAGAGACAGACAGAGACAGACAGAGACAGAGACAGACAGAGGCAGAGACAGACAGAGACAGAGACAGACAGAGACAGACAGTGACAGAGACAGACAGAGACAGAGACAGACAGAGAAAGAGACAGACAGAGACAGAGATAGACAGAGACAGACAGAGACAGACAGAGGCAGAGACAGACAGAGACAGAGACAGACAGAGACAGAGACAGACAGAGGCAGAGACAGACAGAGACAGACAGAGACAGAGACAGACAGTGTCAGAGACAGACAGAGGCAGAGACAGACAGAGACAGAGACAGGCAGAGACAGAGACAGACGGAGACAGAGACAGACAGAGACAGAGACAGAGACAGAGACAGACAGAGACAGAGACAGACAGAGACAGAGACAGACAGAGACAGAGACAGACAGAGACAGAGACAGACAGAGACAGAGACAGACAGAGACAGAGACAGACAGAGACAGAGACAGACAGAGACAGAGACAGACAGAGACAGAGACAGACAGAGACAGACAGAGACAGACAGAGACAGAGACAGACAGAGACAGAGACAGACAGAGACAGACAGAGACAGACAGAGACAGACAGAGACAGACAGAGACAGAGACAGACAGAGACAGAGACAGACAGAGACAGAGACAGACAGAGACAGAGACAGACAGAGACAGACAGAGACAGACAGAGACAGAGACAGACAGAGACAGAGACAGACAGAGACAGACAGAGACAGACAGAGACAGACAGAGACAGACAGAGACAGAGACAGACAGAGACAGAGACAGACACAGATAGAGACAGAGACAGACAGAGACAGAGACAGACAGAGACAGAGACAGACAGAGACAGAGACAGACAGAGACAGAGACAGACAGAGACAGAGACAGACAGAGACAGAGACAGACAGAGACAGAGACAGACAGAGACAGACAGAGACAGAGACAGACACAGAGAGAGACAGACACAGAGAGAGACAGACAGAGACAGGGACAGACAGAGACAGGGACAGACAGAGACAGAGACAGACAGAGACAGAGACAGACAGAGACAGAGACAGACAGAAACAGAGACAGACAGAGACAGAGACAGAGACAGACAGAGACAGAGACAGACAGAGACAGAGACAGACAGAGACAGAGACAGACAGAGACAGAGACAGACAGAGACAGAGACAGACAGAGACAGAGACAGACAGAGACAGAGACAGAGACAGACAGAGACATACAGAGACATACAGAGACAGACAGAGACAGAGACAGACAGAGACAGGGACAGACAGAGACAGAGACAGACAGAGACAGAGACAGACAGAGACAGACAGTGACAGAGACAGACAGAGACAGAGACAGACAGAGACAGAGATAGACAGAGACAGACAGAGACAGACAGAGGCAGAGACAGGCAGAGACAGAGACAGACAGAGACAGAGACAGACAGAGACAGAGACAGACAGAGACAGAGGCAGACAGAGACAGACAGAGACAGAGACAGACAGAGACAGACAGAGACAGAGGCAGACAGTGACAGAGACTGTCAGAG
>NC_134984.1:1010000-1012500 GCF_050947335.1 Megachile rotundata
AGAGACAGAGACAGACAGAGACAGAGACAGACAGAGACAGAGACAGAGACAGACAGAGACAGAGACAGACAGAGACAGAGCCAGACAGAGACAGAGCCACACAGAGACAGACAGAGACAGAGCCGGAGAGAGACAGACAGAGACAGAGACGGACAGAGACAGAGACAGACAGAGACAGAGACAGACAGAGACATACAGAGACAGACAGAGACAGAGACAGACAGAGACAGAGACAGACAGAGACAGAGACAGACAGAGACAGAGACAGACAGAGACAGAGACAGACAGAGACAGACAGTGACAGAGACAGAGATGGATACAGACAGGGACAGACACAGACAGAGACAGGGGCAGAGGTAGACAGAGACAGAGACAGAGACAGACAGAGACAGAAACAGACAGAGACAGAAACAGACAGAGACAGGGGCAGAGACAGACAGAGACAGAGACAGACAGAGACAGAGACAGAGACAGACAGAGACAGAGGCAGACAGAGACAGACAGAGACAGACAGAGACAGACAGAGACAGAGGCAGACAGTGACAGAGACTGTCAGAGACAGACAGAGACAGAGACAGAGATGGATACAGACAGGGACAGACACAGACAGAGACAGGGGCAGATGTAGACAGAGACAGAGACAGAGACAGACAGAGACAGAAACAGACAGAGGCAGAGGTAGACAGAGACAGACACAGAGGCAGAGACGGAGGCAGAGACAGAGACAGGGGCAGAGACAGAGACAGAGACAGAGACAGACAGAGACAGAGACAGACAGAGACAGAGACAGACAGAGACAGACAGAGACAGAGACAGACAGAGACAGAGACAGACAGAGACAGAGACAGACAGAGACAGAGACAGACAGAGACAGAGACAGACAGAGACAGACAGAGACAGAGACAGACAGAGGCAGAGACAGACAGAGACAGAGACAGACAGAGACAGACTGTGACAGAGACAGACAGAGACAGAGACAGACAGAGAAAGAGACAGACAGAGACAGAGATAGACAGAGACAGACAGAGACAGACAGAGGCAGAGACAGACAGAGACAGAGACAGACAGAGACAGAGACAGACAGAGGCAGAGACAGACAGAGACAGACAGAGACAGAGACAGACAGAGTCAGAGACAGACAGAGGCAGAGACAGACAGAGACAGAGACAGACAGAGACAGAGACAGACGGAGACAGAGACAGACAGAGACAGAGACAGAGACAGACAGAGACAGAGACAGACAGAGACAGAGACAGACAGAGACAGAGACAGACAGAGACAGAGACAGACAGAGACAGAGACAGACAGAGACAGAGACAGACAGAGACAGAGACAGACAGAGACAGACAGAGACAGACAGAGGCAGAGACAGACAGAGACAGAGACAGACAGAGACAGACAGAGACAGACAGAGACAGACAGGGACAGACAGAGACAGAGACAGACAGAGACAGAGACAGACAGAGACAGAGACAGACAGAAACAGACAGAGACAGACAGAGACAGAGACAGACAGAGACAGAGACAGACAAAGACAGACAGAGACAGACAGAGACAGACAGAGACAGAGACAGACAGAGACAGAGACAGACACAGACAGAGACAGAGACAGACAGAGACAGAGACAGACAGAGACAGACAGAGACAGAGACAGACAGAGACAGAGACAGACAGAGACAGAGACAGACAGAGACAGAGACAGACAGAGACAGAGACAGACAGAGACAGACAGAGACAGACAGAGACAGACAGAGACAGAGACAGACACAGAGAGAGACAGACACAGAGAGAGACAGACAGAGACAGGGACAGACAGAGACAGGGACAGACAGAGACAGAGACAGACAGAGACAGAAACAGACAGAGACAGAAACAGACAGAGACAGAAACAGACAGAGACAGAAACAGACAGAGACAGAGGCAGAGACAGACAGAGACAGAGACAGACAGAGACAGAGACAGAGACAGAGACAGACAGAGACAGAGACAGAGACAGACAGAGACAGAGGCAGACAGAGACAGACAGAGACAGAGACAGACAGAGACAGACAGAGACAGACAGAGACAGAGGCAGACAGTGACAGAGTCTGTCAGAGACAGACAGAGACAGAGACAGAGATGGATACAGACAGGGACAGACACAGACAGAGACAGGGGCAGAGGTAGACAGAGACAGAGACAGAGACAGACAGAGACAGAAACAGACAGAGGCAGAGGTAGACAGAGACAGAGACAGAGGCAGAGACGGAGGCAGAGACAGAGACAGAGACAGAGGCAGAGACAGCGGCAGAGGCAGAGGCAGAGGCAGAGGCGGACAGAGACGGAGACACAGGCAGAGACAGAGACAGGGGCAGAGACAGAGACAGAGACAGAGACAGAGACAGACAGAGACAGAGACAGAGACAGAGACTGACAGAGACAGAGACAGAGACAGAGGCAGACAGAGACAGAGACAGACAGAGACAGAGACAGACAGAGACAGACAGAGACAGAGACAGAC
>NC_134984.1:1022500-1025000 GCF_050947335.1 Megachile rotundata
AGACAGAGGCAGAGGTAGACAGAGACAGACACAGAGGCAGAGACGGAGGCAGAGACAGAGACAGGGGCAGAGACAGAGACAGAGACAGAGACAGACAGAGACAGAGACAGACAGAGACAGAGACAGACAGAGACAGAGACAGACAGAGACAGAGACAGAGACAGACAGAGACAGAGACAGACAGAGACAGAGACAGACAGAGACAGAGACAGACAGAGACAGAGACAGACAGAGACAGAGACAGACAGAGACAGAGACAGACAGAGACAGAGACAGACAGAGACAGAGACAGACAGAGACAGACAGAGACAGAGACAGACAGAGGCAGAGACAGACAGAGACAGAGACAGACAGAGACAGACAGTGACAGAGACAGACAGAGACAGAGACAGACAGAGACAGAGACAGACAGAGACAGAGATAGACAGAGACAGACAGAGACAGACAGAGGCAGAGACAGACAGAGACAGAGACAGACAGAGACAGAGACAGACAGAGACAGAGACAGAGACAGACATAGACAGAGACAGAGACAGACAAAGACAGAGACAGACAGAGACAGAGACAGACAGAGACAGACAGAGACAGACAGAGACAGATACAGACAGAGACAGAGACAGACAGAGACAGACAGAGGCAGAGACAGACAGAGACAGAGACAGACAGAGACAGAGACAGACAGAGACAGAGACAGAGACAGACAGAGACAGAGACAGACAGAGACAGACAGAGACAGAGACAGACAGAGGCAGAGACAGACAGAGACAGAGACAGACAGAGACAGACAGTGACAGAGACAGACAGAGACAGAGACAGACAGAGACAGAGACAGACAGAGACAGAGATAGACAGAGACAGACAGAGACAGACAGAGGCAGAGACAGACAGAGACAGAGACAGACAGAGACAGAGACAGACAGAGACAGAGACAGACAGAGACAGAGACAGGCAGAGACAGAGACAGACAGAGACAGAGCCAGACAGAGACAGAGCCAGACAGAGACAGACAGAGACAGAGCCGGAGAGAGACAGACAGAGGCAGAGACGGACAGAGACAGAGACAGACAGAGACAGAGACAGACAGAGACATACAGAGACAGACAGAGACAGAGACAGACAGAGACAGAGACAGACAGAGACAGAGACAGACAGAGACAGAGACAGACAGAGACAGAGACAGACAGAGACAGAGACAGACAGAGACAGACAGTGACAGAGACAGACAGAGACAGAGACAGACAGAGACAGAGATAGACAGAGACAGACAGAGACAGACAGAGGCAGAGACAGGCAGAGACAGAGACAGACAGAGACAGAGACAGACAGAGACAGAGACAGACAGAGACAGAGGCAGACAGAGACAGACAGAGACAGAGACAGACAGAGACAGACAGAGACAGAGGCAGACAGTGACAGAGACTGTCAGAGACAGACAGAGACAGAGACAGAGATGGATACAGACAGGGACAGACACAGACAGAGACAGGGGCAGAGGTAGACAGAGACAGAGACAGAGACAGACAGAGACAGAAACAGACAGAGACAGAAACAGACAGAGACAGAAACAGACAGAGACAGGGGCAGAGACAGACAGAGACAGAGACAGACAGAGACAGAGACAGAGACAGACAGAGACAGAGGCAGACAGAGACAGACAGAGACAGACAGAGACAGACAGAGACAGAGGCAGACAGTGACAGAGACTGTCAGAGACAGACAGAGACAGAGACAGAGATGGATACAGACAGGGACAGACACAGACAGAGACAGGGGCAGAGGTAGACAGTGACAGAGACAGAGACAGACAGAGACAGAAACAGACAGAGGCAGAGGTAGACAGAGACAGAGACAGAGGCAGAGACGGAGGCAGAGACAGAGACAGAGACAGAGGCAGATACAGCGGCACAGGCAGAGGCAGAGGCGGACAGAGACGGAGACACAGGCAGAGACAGAGACAGGGGCAGAGACAGAGACAGAGACAGAGACAGACAGAGACAGAGACAGGGACAGACAGTGACAGAGACAGACAGAGACAGAGACAGACAGAGACAGACAGAGACAGAGACAGACAGAGACAGACAGAGACAGAGGCAGACAGTGACAGAGACTGTCAGAGACAGACAGAGACAGAGACAGAGATGGATACAGACAGGGACAGACACAGACAGAGACAGTGGCAGAGGTAGACAGAGACAGAGACAGAGACAGAGACAGACAGAGACAGAGGCAGACAGTGACAGAGACTGTCAGGGACAGACAGAGACAGAGACAGAGATGGATACAGACAGGGACAGACACAGACAGAGACAGACAGAGACAGACAGAGACAGAGACAGACAGAGACAGACAGAGACAGAAACAGACGGAGGCAGAGGTAGACAGAGACAGAGACAGAGGAAGAGACGGAGGCAGAGACAGAGACAGAGACAGAGACAGAGACAGACAGAGACAGACAGAGACAGACAGAGACAGAGACAGACAGAGACAGACAGAGACAGAC
>NC_134984.1:1035000-1037500 GCF_050947335.1 Megachile rotundata
AGACAGACAGAGACAGACAGAGACAGAGGCAGACAGTGACAGAGACTGTCAGAGACAGACAGAGACAGAGACAGAGACGGATACAGACAGGGACAGACACAGACAGAGACAGGGGCAGAGGTAGACAGAGACAGAGACAGAGACAGACAGAGACAGAAACAGACAGAGGCAGAGGTAGACAGAGACAGAGACAGAGGCAGAGACGGAGGCAGAGACAGAGACAGAGACAGAGGCAGAGGCAGAGACAGCGGCAGAGGCAGAGGCAGAGGCAGAGGCAGACAGAGGCAGAGACGGAGGCAGAGACAGAGACAGACAGAGACAGAGACAGACAGAGACAGAGACAGACAGAGGCAGAGACAGACAGAGACAGAGACAGACAGAGACAGACAGTGACAGAGACAGACAGAGACAGAGACAGACAGAGACAGAGACAGACAGAGACAGAGACAGACAGAGACAGAGATAGACAGAGACAGACAGAGACAAACAGAGGCAGAGACAGACAGAGACAGAGACAGACAGAGACAGAGACAGACAGAGACAGAGACAGACAGAGACAGAGACAGAGACAGAGACAGACAGAGACAGAGACAGACAGAGACAGAGACAGACAGAGACAGAGACAGACAGAGACAGAGACAGACAGAGACAGAGACAGACAGAGACAGAGACAGACAGAGACAGAGACAGACAGAGACAGAGACAGACAGAGACAGAGACAGACAGAGACAGAGACAGACAGAGACAGAGACAGACGGAGACAGAGACAGGCAGAGACAGAGACAGACAGAGACAGAGACAGAGACAGACAGAGACAGAGACAGACAGAGACAGAGACAGACAGAGACAGAGACAGACCGAGACATACAGAGACAGACAGAGACAGAGACAGACAGAGACAGAGACAGACAGAGACAGAGACAGACAGAGACAGAGACAGACAGAGACAGAGACAGACAGAGACAGAGACAGAGACAGACAGAGACAGAGACAGAGACAGACAGAGACAGAGACAGACAGAGACAGAGACAGACAGAGACAGAGACAGACAGAGACAGACAGAGACAGACAGAGACAGAGACAGACAGAGACAGACAGAGACAGATACAGACAGAGACAGAGACAGACGGAGACAGAGACAGACAGAGACAGAGACAGAGACAGACAGAGACAGAGACAGACAGAGACAGAGCCAGACAGAGACAGAGCCACACAGAGACAGACAGAGACAGAGCCGGAGAGAGACAGACAGAGACAGAGACGGACAGAGACAGAGACAGACAGAGACAGAGACAGACAGAGACATACAGAGACAGACAGAGACAGAGACAGACAGAGACAGAGACAGACAGAGACAGAGACAGACAGAGACAGACAGTGACAGAGACAGAGATGGATACAGACAGGGACAGACACAGACAGAGACAGGGGCAGAGGTAGACAGAGACAGAGACAGAGACAGACAGAGACAGAAACAGACAGAGACAGAAACAGACAGAGACAGGGGCAGAGACAGACAGAGACAGAGACAGACAGAGACAGAGACAGAGACAGACAGAGACAGAGGCAGACAGAGACAGACAGAGACAGACAGAGACAGACAGAGACAGAGGCAGACAGTGACAGAGACTGTCAGAGACAGACAGAGACAGAGACAGAGATGGATACAGACAGGGACAGACACAGACAGAGACAGGGGCAGATGTAGACAGAGACAGAGACAGAGACAGACAGAGACAGAAACAGACAGAGGCAGAGGTAGACAGAGACAGACACAGAGGCAGAGACGGAGGCAGAGACAGAGACAGGGGCAGAGACAGAGACAGAGACAGAGACAGACAGAGACAGAGACAGACAGAGACAGAGACAGACAGAGACAGACAGAGACAGAGACAGACAGAGACAGAGACAGACAGAGACAGAGACGGACAGAGACAGAGACAGACAGAGACAGAGACAGACAGAGACAGAGACAGACAGAGACAGAGACAGACAGAGACAGACAGAGACAGACAGAGGCAGAGACAGACAGAGACAGAGACAGACAGAGACAGACAGAGACAGACAGAGACAGACAGGGACAGACAGAGACAGAGACAGACAGAGACAGAGACAGACAGAGAAAGAGACAGACAGAGACAGAGATAGACAGAGACAGACAGAGACAGACAGAGGCAGAGACAGACAGAGACAGAGACAGACAGAGACAGAGACAGACAGAGGCAGAGACAGACAGAGACAGACAGAGACAGAGACAGACAGAGCCAGAGACAGACAGAGGCAGAGACAGACAGAGACAGAGACAGACAGAGACAGAGACAGACGGAGACAGAGACAGACAGAGACAGAGACAGAGACAGACAGAGACAGAGACAGACAGAGACAGAGACAGACAGAGACAGAGACGGACAGAGACAGAGACAGACAGAGACAGAGACAGACAGAGACAGAGACAGACAGAGACAGAGACAGACAGAGACAGACAGAGACAGACAGAGGC